>NW_021163255.1:0-221099 GCF_004324835.1 Dendronephthya gigantea | reverse complement strand
CTTCGATACTATTGTCATTCATTCTATTGGAAAAACTTAGAGCCTATGGTGTTGACGATTTCGCGCTAGCTTGGTTTCGATCTTATTTAACTGATCGAAAGCAAAAGTGCTTCGTCAACGGCAAATACTCGTCTAGATCTTCCGTATCCAAGGGGGTCCCCCAAGGCTCTATCATAGGGCCTCTCTTGTTCTTGTGTATATCAATGACCTACCAAATTGCTTGAACGAGGGTTTTTCCTAGAATGTGTGATGACACCATATAAGTTTCAAGAGTAATATATCTTTTGAGCTCGAAAACCTCATGAATTTTGATCTCTTAAACCTAAAACGGTGGTTAATAGCAAATAAGTTAAGTTTAAATATTGCTAAAACAGAATTCATGGTCATCGGTTCTCGACAACGGTTAGCAACCTTTGATGATCATGACTTTTGTATAACTGTGGATAATGAACCAATCGAACAAGTTAAGTCGGCAAAAACTTTAGGTTTGACCGTGGATGAACATCTTACATGGACTAACCATGTTGACGTGATTACTAAAAAAGTTTCGTCTGCAATTAGTGCACTCAAACGTACTAGAGGGCTAATGAATCAGGAAACCGCAATTAAGATCTACCAAGGTTTTATTGAACCTTATTTTTCCTATTGTGCCCCAATATGGGACGGACTCGGAGTTACTCTAAGTGATCGAGTTCAGAGACTACAAAATAGAGCAGCACGCGTCATAACATGTTCTTCATATGATGTATCATCCAATGTCCTTCTTCATAAGCTAAAGTGGAATAATTTATCACTCAACCGTCAAAAACAGAAGGCCATACTCATGTTCAAAATTCTTAATGGTCAAACACCTCAGTACCTACAAGAGATGTTCGTCTCTAGAAGGGGGCAGTATTCTCTTAGGAATTTCTATGGCAAGTTGCTTATTCCTAAACCTAACACTGATTACTTAAAGCGCTCCTTCTCTTATAGCGGAGCATTTCTTTGGAACAGCTTGCCTGAATCCTCTAGATTATCGCTATCACTACCCTCTCTTAAAAGTAGACTGGAATCATTATATTCTAGTTCAACCGACTCCCACACGGCAACCAGGTAGAACAGTACTCTCACGATACTTTTTATATATATATAAACTTTTTATATATATATATAAATTAGACTGTAAATATTTAATAATCAAATGTACTGATGGTTTTCCTTCCGTGTTTAAATAAAGTGTATGTATGTATGTATGTATGTATGTATGTAACTACCTCTAACCCAAACTGGCTATACCGAAATATGGGACGTATCTATAGTGTTTAACTACTTTCGCACCCTTCATCCTGAGGAAGCCTTAAGCCTAAAAGACACTCTGAAAACCGTTATGTTGCTTGCCCTACTATTGGGCCAACGCTGTCAAACACTTCATGCTTTAAGTATAACTAGCATGGAACGTAAAAAAAATAAATATACCTTCAATGCGGATCAACTTTAAAAACCTCTAAACCTGGCAAACACTGCGGACGTCAGGAGGTTCTGGCTTATCCCAGCGACCCAAACCTGTGTATTGTTAAATGCTTAAACCACCATTCTCCATAACTTCTGTTAAGTTACCAAAAGCCTCACCAATTAACCTGTTTCCTGTGATACTATTCAAGGATACTATGTCCTTACTCACTTTTCCCAGGTTATTTTTGTTGGGTTTGTTAAGTATGTTTTTATTTCTATATGCGCGAGGTAGGAGATCTTTACAAGCTTTTACTAAAGTTCACTAATGTTCTCTTCTTTCTCCGTTCTTCTCTTCTCTTCTGATTATTCGTCCTTTCGGACCTCGTTGTTTTCTGTTCTCGTCTTGGCTGTCTGTTCTGTCAGGTTGAGCTTCTCCAACGTTTCATATACTTTTTTACTCCGCTAGTCCACTGACTGTTCTGTTGCTGAGCGCCTCCTTTTATAATAAAATTTGAGGGGATCTTGAAGACGCCCTGTGCAAGGTGATGTGATTCACACAATCCAATCAGCGTTGTAGGTTGTAAGTGTGGGTTGGCGTTAGAAGCTCGGTCCAGCTCTCATACTTTGTTTACTTAAGGCCGGTGACGCACTAGTCAAGTTGGTCTTTTACTTAATCGATCACTGTTAAAACTTGTTCACAACTTAAAATATTTATCATCAACTTAAAGTATAATTATCAACTTATTACTCTGTGAACCGTATCTCAACTTATAAACTATTTTACTAATAATTTCATCGAATTAAGCTTTTAGTGACGTAAGGCTTCAAGTGCTTAACCGAGCAAAATATAACAAAGAAATGATTGACATAAACTAGTATCCGCCTAGAACTTATGTTGTACTTGTCGGAACACATACTATTGTTTCGGAGGAAATCCCATGGGCTGTCACCTCATGACAGGAAAAGTAATTTTGTGATTCCGAAGGGTCATAATAATATTTACTTTACACTTCATTTTATGTGACATGTTCCCCAAGTAATTTCCTCATCTATATTGACCTTCTATTTCTTAACAATACCAAATACATTATTTATGCGCATTTCGTAACAGGTTAATCAAACGGCACTGTGGGTGGTTAATGAAATTGTCCTTGTGATCTTTTAACGAAACAAATGTCTGTGTCTGGGCCATTAGTTCTAGTCGGTTGCTTATCTTCAATTCGTTGGCTATCTGTTTGAGTTGGTTGTTTATATCGTTGATGCATGGCATGATTGTGCGCTCATCTTCTAGATGTTTCTCGTCTTGTCAGCCGGGATAAAAACGTTGGGGAGTGTTTTATTTCTTCGCTTGTCGTTCTCCAGAGTTTCTATGAATTCTTCATTGTTGCCGCAGGACTTAGTGCTGCTAATCATCTTGATGACATCCGCTTCAAAGTGTTTCACCTCGGGCAGGGATGGTGGGCTGCGCTTTGATTTCAATCCGCATGTGTTGGTTTCGTTCACGTTCGTGTTGTCTCCATGTAGAAAGAAATGTGCTTTCCAGCACATGCGATGGATAACACTTTCCGGTTTGTCTATGATATTGCGCCTGTAATCATCTTGCGTAGGTAGTCCAATGTTTTTGAGAGAATGATTAAATCGGATCTGCTACATCTTCACTGCGTTGGTACCAAGCCAGTTAGAGCGCGCAACCAAGTTTAGGAGGGAATGTGTACAAAAAGACACATGTAACAATGTTACACAAATAGCAATTTACCACCATTTCTGATGACGACATAAAAACCATCAGACATTGAAAGAAGAACTCGGACAGCTCATTTGATGGGAAGTTTCAATGGCGCTGAGATATGAGAGCTGCTTGGGCTATTCTTCCTTAGTACGCTCGAAGATCGCTTTGGAAACCAGATTGGCCAATTATTTTTGAGTGAATTGCTTCAGCATAACGTTCTAGGTGATCTTGGCTTAATTGCATTTATGCATTTTTTTCTGCTTTTATACAGATGAATATACATGACGGCTATATTACATAATTATACATCAAGGCGATGAATTTTTATTGTCAATCTAGCGCGGTGCTTTTATGAATTTATCGCCTATATCAGTACATGGTTTTTATGACTTAATTCATAGTAAACAAATAAGTATATGGGAATGAATATATGCAAGCGAACGAATATTGTAGGTACTAGACAAATGGGATATGCAGCAGAGATATATTTTTTTCTGCTTTTAGCCTTTTATACAGATATACATATACATGAAGGCGATGCATAAACGTTCATTGTTCAATCTTAGAGGAGTCCTTCATTTGTTTATCGGCTACATGGTTCTCAAAGCAATATTCTCATCTCAATATAGAGCGGTGCTTTCATTAGTTTATCGGCTATAGCCTAATAGCTATATGGTTCTTATATGACAAATATTGAATATAAGCGAATGGATATTGTAATGTCCAGACACACAGAACGCGATTTGACAACGCGACGCGATTTTACGATTTTCGCTGACCGATAACTTTGATCCTGGTTTAAATTCTGCATATATTTAAACGTGCTATAACATTTTAAATTCATTTTAAATTATTTGCTTAAAATATTTTTTAAAATCTTCTCTCATTGAGTGTTTTATCAGCTTTTGAAAACTAAAAATTCGCGTCGCGTTGTCGATTCGCGTCCGGTGTGTCTCGCCTTTATTAATCACGTAATTATATACGCAGTAACGCAGGATCGGAACAGAAGATAGACATTTTCAGAACAAGGATATATTTTTGCCGCTCTTATATAGATACATATACATCAAGGCGATGAATTTCTAGCGCGGTGCTTTTATGAATTCATGCCCTATATAAGTATATGGTTCTTATAAAGTATGACCTAATTCATGTAAACAAATAAGTATATATGCCATATGGTTTTGAACATATGCAAGCGAACGAATATTGTAAATGTTATTGAATATTGGACACACAAAATGTTGATCTCGTTAGTCTATTATTGTTCAGCTCATCTGACTTTTACGGTAAACAAATAAAGTATGGACTGTGGGTATTCAATACTACAGGGTGTCCCAAAAGACGCAAACAATAGCCTTGACGATTGTTAGAATTTGAATACCAATTACGCAATTACATTTCAGTTCAAGAAATTAATGCAATTACATTTCAGTTCAAGAAATATCATTGCACGTAATGAATTCGCATCAGCAATAATCTAACACGTTCCCAATGGATGGAAAATAGCACAATATTCAATACGAATTTCTTAAGTTATTTTTAATTGCATGTAATGCTATCCTGTCCATGATCTTGGGGAACTGTCAACTAGTTCCATTTGCGACAAGCTTAATAAACTAAAATCGTTATCAGGAAATGAGATCACAACAGTTTAGTTAAAATACATTTCAAAATGTCGATCTTGTTAGTCGAAATGACAATTTTTTTGTATTTTTGAGCGTATATATAGCGCTTTTGAAGCATTAGAGCATTTCAAACATCCAGTTCTACAAATTAAATAACGATCTTTTAAAAATGAATACTGTAAGAAAATACAAGATAAGTTTAAACTAAAATCAATATCAGAAAATGAGATCATAATAGAAAAATGAGCTATAATAGTTTAGTCGAAATAGATTTCAAAATGTCGATCTCGCTAGTCGATTGTTGAGCTCATATGACTTTTGCCAAGCCATGACTCATCGAAATATTAAATATCTAATTTGTCAGGTATCTAATATTTCTATGCCGCCATTGTACGTCACTACATTTAACAATGAAGTATACCCACATTCCCAAACCCATGAGAACTCAGATTACTTTGCAATTTTACATGACGTTTTTGCGTCTTTCAGGGATCAATACATAAGAATAATCTTGAAAAAAAACTTGAAAAACTTGAAATTTTTTCGCGTACATACGCAAGGAAAATAGCCCATCTGTACTGGGCTTAAGAGTATATTCCGGGTGGTTTTTGAAAAAACGTTTATGAGAGTATGTTACTGAAATTGATGAGATCCATTCACACATTTTTTTAAATATTTGTCGTTTCAGAAACCTTGCATATCTATGACGGGTTTATCTATCCTGGAGCATCTATTCTCAGCAAATTTTTGCCATCTGGGTGGCAGACAAGTGTAACTAATAATAGAAGAGCTTTCTTCAAATATTTTTTGGAAAAATGGAGCAGTTTTAACTTAGAGTCTTTTACTACCACCTTTGAGCTATTGGAATTACTGGAGACACTTGAATGTCTGTATGAAGGAACTATTGCTACTTGGACATCTGATACGTCTCCATTAGCTCGTCGTCGTTCTGTTGATTATAACAAAATGAAAATTTGGAAGGTAAGCCTCGCCAAAATTCATCAAGTTTGAGGATGTATAAAACCCGTTAATCTGACACGATAACCTCCATATGATCTATTGGCTGTCATCCTAAAAACTTCATGCACCTTTTTGGTTTATATATTTCGAGAACTATAAAAGCTATACATAAATTATTGGGAGTATGTTAACCGAGAGGTTAAAGGCCCATTTTCACTATGCGATTTGTTCTATGGACCCTTTGCACATGACGTCACATTAGGCATCTCTAGAGGACAAATTAATGTAGCATAAATTTTGCAAAAACTTAACTTTTGGGCAAAATACAGAAATATTTTCTAGTGTGAGAAACGTTGCTTTGTTCACTGCTTTTGACCGCTATATAAACCTTCACCGCTCGCATAACGATTATTTTTAGTGAAGCAAGGAAACATCTGGAGGACAAATTTTAATGATTATGACGTCAGTGCATTGGGTCTATACCATTTTTACCCTGGCGTTAAGTGACGTTAAAAAACAAATACAAACGTGACATTTCTAATTCCGTCCGGACCAAAATGAGAAAGATTGCAACATTGCCCTCTTTTGCATTCTTCAGAATAATATAATTGCATAGAACTAATCATATAGCCTAAATAGGCCATAACAAGGATTTCATTTTGCAGTCGTCTTTTAAAACAAGACGCCTGTTCTGGCGTAAACTCCGGCGCACGTGCCAGTCTTCAATATAGACCTTCTGAACATAATTACATAAACAATACAGTTCATATTCGCATTTAGATGCCTTGCGAACCTAAATCTTCGATCGCGAAATTCAGAAGCACATCGTACTTTAAAAAGTATAGAAGTTCAATTGTTCAAAAATGTAAATAAACCGCATGATACATTCGCTTTGTCTTACACTTTGCCTTTGGAATTCGCGCTTATATATTTATATTAAATCTTCAATCCTGTGCAAACTAAGACGTGTCAACGCGCCCATACACGACCACATCATCTTGTTGAACGGCGAAATAACAGCGATATTATTAAAATAGGACCAGAATCTACATGTATTAGATATAATCTTACCTAAACTTAATCGAACAGCATGAAAAGAATGGTTTATTTGTTCCTCTTTATAATAGAGGAATTGCCGTATCATGCGAGCGAAATCGAATCGCGCATCGGAAAATTAGCCAAAGCTGTGCACCACAACTCTTTGGAGATAAGACTGGGACGTAGATAAATACGGTCACATACACATTTCTGATACAGTATATTTCGCGCCATTATAGACTTACGACGACGAAAAATAATAAAAAAAACAAAAACAAAACAATACGGGGCGAATTTTCAATTCCGTCGCTGGCGCCGGAGTAATTAAGTGACACTTCCTTGGAAGATTTTTAATTTCAGTGATTTTAAGCTTGTACACTCTTCCATTGCAAACTTGCTCTTAGATATGAAAAATACACTTAAAATTATTCCTAAGATAAATTCATAGGATAAAAATAAAATATAATGATTATAGAAACTCGATCCGTTATTTTAGTGAGAATGCAAACAATCAATTAAATTTGAATTTACGGATTTACGATTTTTAATCTGTATTCTAACGATCTTCCCCAGTCAATACCCTCCGCGTCTACCCTCACTTTATTTATATGGTATAACTCTTTGAGGTAACGCTTTAAATGAGCTGCTCCATCCGTTATTAAAGTTGCAAAAACGGGCAGCGCGTCTAATTTTAAATATAAATGTGTCCACGCCCTCTGTTGTTAATTTTCGTAAATTAAAATGGATTCCAATTCATAATCTCATAAAACTTCGTAAGATTCTACTTGTTGTTGAAAGTTTGCTTGGAGAATGACCTACTGAACTTCGTAATTTTTTTTAATTTGCACGGGAGTCACACCATGCAAACATTCTCGAACAGCTAGTACTGATTTAAGAATTCCAATAGTTGGTATGGAATTTGCAAAGACTAAACTGTCTTACAGCGGTGGTTTGCTTTTCAATTTCTTGCCAACCGAGCTAAAACTATTCAAAAATGATTCTTTAAACTGTTACAAAAAGAAATTGAAACAATTTTTCTTGATCTCAATAATGAGGTTGAGAAACTCGAACAATTCTCTTGTGATACATGTAAAAATAGATCTAGATTCTCACATTTCTCTATTTTCATTCCGTTCGGAAGCGAACGGCAACCGCGATCTTATATTTTTGCATACTTATTTAAAAGAGTATGTCGAGTTTTCCAAAATCTTTTCACAAATATATGAGGCTATGCTTCCTATAGTAATATTAATAATGTACCGATGTTTTGTTTAAACAGAGTGGAATGACTGGAGTTTTGGGTATGATTTGGTATAAAATATGGCAATTAAAAGTAATAATATCTGCCTTTTCTAATAGATTTTCGAGGAAGTTTTGATGCCGACAGTCCAAAAAAGCTTGAACATTTTGGAAAGTGAAACGAAAGATGCGAAAACCCAAGTTCATGCAGTGATGTCATCAGTAATATTAGTTTACGTGTTTACAGAGTATAACGTTTTTTTGAAGAAAGAACGAAATGAAGTTTTATTGAAATGTCTAAGACTACCACCAGATAAAGCAGTGTGTCGCGAATTTGTAAAAAGTATTAGTATTTTTGACGAGAATGTTTTAAGGTAAGTTTCATTATTGCATGTTTGTTATTTTTTGGCTCTTCATTAAATCTATCCACCCAACGTCTTGCGTGGACTACATCCACTACCCGGAACATTAAAAATGGCGGGACTTTGGTGATGAGGAGATGATTTATATTTTGAAAAATCAAATTTTCGGTGATTCCGTTAAGAAGGTTCGGGGGCTTCGCCCTAGGAAGATATGTAAAATTTTTCTTTTATCACACATATTTTGATTGCGATAGTTCATAAATTGACCTGTAAAACAGACGGAAGTGTTATTCAAAGCCTACCATTACCCTATAAAATCAAGTGTTAGTCATATGCTATTTCAAAGTAATTGAAGTCCATTTTGGTATATATCTTTAATTGTATTTTTTGTCAGTGGTTCTTAAAAAGTAATTACCATTGTGTTTAAGAAAATCAATTGTTATAATGAAAGTATTATGCAACTAAAATAATTATACAACTTCGAACGTAGTTCAAATTCTATTATTGATTTTCCAATAACAATTTTTATGCTGGGAATATTTAGCATCATGCAATGATCCCTTTCCTTTCTAATATAGTTTCTTTACTAAGACAATTCTCAAGTTTTACGAAAAACAATCTTCCTTTGGATTGAATTGGTTGTCTGCTTTGCCATTGTTGCATTTCGTTCGACAGCAAGCCAAGCCATACGAGAACGTAATTTGCTCCAAACCTGTTGAAGTCCAAAACTGGAAGTGGTGGGGATTAGATCAGTTACCCTACAGAGATATTCAAGGACTTGTGACTGAAAGGTGTGCTTATTTTTTGTAGTCAATTGTATTCTAAATAATAAAATTCATTTACGTATGAATTTTCGGCATTATGTAAATAAACCATTTTTATGCGAAAGTAAAATGGATTAGATTTCATCGAATCCCATTTGATTCAGCTTTCTAAACATTACCATTAAGGAAATGTTTTATTAATATTCATTATGGTACAGCACAATGAAACAAAAAAAATCTAAAAAAAATATATTGATAAGTGCCCTGAAAGCAGAAGAAGCACGAGAATGAAAAGGTGGACGAACTAAGAAATAGAAATGAGAAGTAGCATAAAAGAAGCTCAACCAAGTTCAGTTCCAAAACGTCAGGAACTATTGTTATAAATAATATTAATAGAAATTATTCAAATGTCAATCTTACTAAAACCGTCTTGTTACCATGTAATTTAGTCTCAATTCTCGAGTATATAAATCGAGATATCACAAACTCATCTTTGTCTTGTGTTAACCTATATTTTGGGTTTCAAGATGTTAATCTTCGGATTTTTCTTTGTCTTGTAAGTCAATATTTGCTGTGAAAATCGAACAAAAAACTCAGACAAATATATGCATGGTTTCTATTCGGTTAAAGCATTCGGAGCATTTTACTTGTTTACATTGATAGATGGATGCTATATAATGTATGTTGTTACTTTTGTATTACGCAGGAAAGCCATCGAAATGCTACCAGAACTAAAGGACTTTTTTGCTATGGATCATTTGCTGAGGCGAACTTTT
The DNA here is from genome assembly GCF_004324835.1 of Dendronephthya gigantea. Taxonomy (NCBI): domain Eukaryota; kingdom Metazoa; phylum Cnidaria; class Anthozoa; order Malacalcyonacea; family Nephtheidae; genus Dendronephthya; species Dendronephthya gigantea. The sequence continues at coordinate 211,172 of NW_021163255.1, read as the reverse complement.
CTTTTACTATGTCCTGTTGAAATCTATGGAGAGCTTTTAAAGACCGGATGGTTTTCTTGCTTGGAGTTGTGTGTCACATTGAGGAAAATACTTCCTGATATGAAAAAGAGCATCAATTACACGCAAAAGTTTGTGAGTAATTATATATTTTCAATTGGATGCTGATTAAAAAACTAAACGATTACGAGATTGCTATTACTATTACGAAGTTCCCAGAAAAACAATTTTATTCTAGCTTATTTAACCTCTACTGCAGGGTTCATAGGTCCAGAAGTTATATTATATAACTGAAATTGCTCTTCGGTCGTTAATCTACTTTGTTAAGTTTAACTAACTATAGTTCGCTAATAGTTTAAAAATGCTCAACTCTGTTCTCATTTTTTGTTCGTTCTCACCGGCGAACGTAACAACCTCAAATGAATGGAATTTTATCTCAAAAGAATGGAATCGCTTCTAGTTTCGGCGCTGAGCTCTTGCAAAATTATATTTGCTGGTTTTTGATAGACTTTATGGCAGTGATGACATGCGGTTTATTGTAAATGTGCATGTCAAAAAAAAGATTCTGTTCGATGTAGCTTATAATTTTCTTTGTATACCTTTATAGGTAGAATATCTGGAATTGTTATTCAAAGAGATCAACCAACTTCTATTTAACCAGAGGTATTATTCCTTTTTATGTCATCTAGGTTACTGAATGTTTTGTTTTTTGGAAACTGGTCCCCACAATTTGCTTATCTTCTTGTTGTTATTGTTATTGTTATTGTTGTCGTTGTTGTTGTTGTTGTTGTTGTTGTTGTTGTTGCTGTTGTTGTTGTTGTTGTTGTTGTTGTTGTTGTTGTTGTTGTTGTTGTTGTTGTTGTTGTTGTTGTTAGGCGGTGACGCTCTTTGAAAAAGCCCTCAGGCTTTGGCATTACTTGACCGATTGGAAGGTAACTTGAGACAGTGATTCCAAACAGTATTCCGCATCGATTGACGGTGTTTCTTTTGTCCGGTGACATTTGTTTCTTTTTAGAAACAGATTTACATTTTCTGAAGTTAAAACTTTGCAATGTTGTAATAGCTCTTCGTAATCGGTTATATCTTTGCAAAACGACTGATACATAATGATACATAAGTAAACTGTCTCTTTTAATGACAGCAAATAATGACAATAAAGCACTTGGAAGCTTATCGATTATATACCGTTCCGATTTCATCGCTTATCCGTATGTGTATACGCGTTGTTTATCGATTTGCTTGCCCATTTAACAAAACCACACAGGATAACTATTATCCCAAGTACAGGACCTGAAAAATGCACGCTTTGTGTTTGTCCTGGTCCAAAAGTACCGGCATCGTACATGTTTAGTCACTCGGCGAGTGTATCTTTAGGCAAACGAGCGTGCACGTTTAGCGATCCCTTACAAGTTGGAAATAAAATATTCATACAAACGAACTTATTTATTTCCTCGCTGAGGCTCAGCAGCAATAATTATTATTTGCTCGAATAATCAAAATTACATAAATATAATTTTTTGCTCTTTTAGCCCCCAGAAGTTTCCGAAAGAAAGACTACCCGAGACTTTGGTTTTACTTGATAACTTGGTATTACTTATCCGGTATCTGAAGCCGATTCTCTATCTTGATGGGGTGGTTGTCCTCTGTCGCTTGGTTGAATGTTCAATCACTGCTATTGTACTTCAAAAGAATGGAATTGATTTTCAAGACGAATCTGCTGCTGGAAATACCCAAAAGAACAATTCCACTTCTTTTGAACTGAAAGAGATTCCAAAAGAACTGTTATCTTCCTTAAATGATCAGCGTCGATATGTTAAAGAATTTTTAGTAAACAAAGTTGTTAGTAATGCCGAATACCTGAGGTCTTCCGAATGGGGTTATGAATTGCAGGTCAGTGATATCAAATTGTTTACCGCCTGTAAGCAGCTAAGATATAGTGGCGGCCAAGAGCACTTTGATCAAACGAACCAGATACTAACATTTCAGATACTAAGATAATATAAGAGCGTCTTAATATTTGATACGTAATTGTCTAGGAAAAATCCTTCTGCATGTATGTGATCCAGGGATCCTTGCGGGTAACATTACGAAAATAAACTATGTCTAACGTTCGACATACCGAATGATCGAAACCAAGTCAGTCCTCGTTTTTCCATCCAAAATTTTCTTTCTGGTGCTCGCACTAGTTTCTAGAGAATTTCTTTTCAAACTTTTCCCTTTTCATGTTTTTCGACAATGCCTTTGCTGTAAATAAAACTCTCAGTATCATCTAACAACTCGAGAACCGAGGTTGAAAACATTGCTTTGTTTTTCGTCTCGATTAGCCGAAAATTAATTAATGCCGGGTGTAAATGGCGATTACTTGGTTTGATCAATCAAAGCGCGCCCAGTGAACTCTATATATATGGAAGGCTCGCTCTAGTACATTGCGTAATCTAAAAGTGAAGCCAAACATGGCGGATCATGAAGGCTGCTTGGGTACCGAACCAGACCTCCGCGCACGAACGGTTAAACTGCAATATGGCGGCAACGTGTATGAGTGGAACTCGGTCAGTTTTGTAAACACAACAAATATACGGCATAAGTTACCTCTCTAGAAAGAATAATATTGCCAGGTAAGGTTGTAACAAATTGTATGTATTCAATTTTAAAAACTTTGTATCAAAGAATGCAATAAAAAATATATTGCATGGCTATATTTATAAATACATTATTTGAAGATCGATTAGTTATTAATTAAACTAAATCATTCGTTTCGAAACAAAGTATATTTGTTCAGTTGGTGCCTTTTACTTGGTTTCCCTGCTCTCAAAACATTTTCATTGTACCTTTTTGCATAGGTGAACAATCTCAATCTGAAAAATTTATCTGCAATGCATTTAACAAGCCCCGCCACACTGTGGTTGTCAAACAGTGCATGTTTCACTCAAGCAATATCCATGGCTTTCCTGTTCTATACCGTTTTCAGCAAACTTGTAGCTGACTTCTTGTAACATTTTTTCTTTCAGCTTCTTCGTATTGGAGATTTTGTTATGGTTACCTGATGACACATAACACTTGAATACTTGCTCTGCACTTGCCACAACTTTAAGAGTAAACGGTGAGGGAATGTGAAGACCACCTTTGTTGATAAAGGAAGCGAATGATGAGGTTTTGTTATACATGTCATCACATGGTTTGTAGGTTTGCACTTGATTGTGACTGGCTGAGGCTGTAATGTCACCAATACACTGTGGACAGTGTATTTTCTTGAGCAATTTTGAAACTATGAAACCAGAGATGTAGTGTAAGACATACATGGTGAACTCTGATAGAGGCTGCTGTAAGTGCGTAATCAATGATTCCATCTCCACGTTTTGATCTTCTTCAACAACATTGGTTGTAGGTTTCTCTTTCAGAGGAGATGCATGCTTCCTGCTATGTAGGACTGGGATGACGGAATGCTGATCTAGGATCTGGCAGTTGGCATGTGTTGAAGCTGTGATTGAATTCTTCAATACATATGTATTGTTGACTTTTTGTTGTTCCATCCTCCTCTGGAACGAATACAACTCAATATGATCTTGGGAATACTTGTAGGTCAAAAGATATTTGAATGGATTAGTTGGTTGAGTTAGCATCATTGTTGCCATTTCAATTGTGGACTTGATGGTTATAACGAGCCCCAGAATAAAGGTTTTCCTTTTATGTTTCACTAGCAACTTGCCATCAGCTGACTTCAATGAAAGCAGATAGTTTGCAATCATAAAAAGTTCTGCTTCCCAGTGATTCTTACTGATTAGCTTCAAAGGCTGCTTAGTGCCTTTCCCGAATGGACTTCTGCTATTAAGAATATCAAAGACTTTGTCCACATTGCGAATGAATTTCACCGTTGCTTCACTCCCTTGAAATCTTGCATCTTTTGTTACGATGTTGAGGAGGTTGGTGGCATCAGCAACACATGGCCAGAAAATTCGGACATAGTTAACATTCTACTTCCGCCTAAATTTGCATATGGTGTCAAAATAAAGCTTCGTGAGTTTATAGTAAACTGTAATGTGCACAGTACTAAACGCTAAAAATACACCTTTAGGTAGGTCGATTATAATTTGCCTTAATTGCTCGTTGCAGAGCAAGTTAATCTTAATATTTTTATATAGTATTTCAAAATGTTTTATCAATATTCGTTCTGCATTTTCAAAACAAAGTTTTGGTCATTTATCACGTTGAATACCATATAAAACGAAAACCGTAATAGCGTAGAAATAAAATAAAAATGCAGAGCCGACATAAACCTTTGCCAGCAAAATATTACATCAGGATCTTCAATATGACACGAGTTACAAGAAACAACCAGGGCAAATAGCAAAGATGCAATGATTTTCTTAAATTTTGCAAAATTTAAGAATGCGCAATATAATTTATAGTTCTGCAAACGAATAATATTTCAACAGATATGCAAATTTGCTACGGCAATCTGCATATTCCATGTCCGCAATTTCTGGCCATGGATGAACTCAAGGTCTGTGCAGCAAGGTTTACTTTCATCCTGTGGGTCTCATATTTGATGTGGTTATTTGTCAGCATATTTCCCAGCTTCAAGCCATGATCTTGCTGTATTTCATTCAAATTCTCCAAGAACTTCCAGTGAATGCTTTCTTTTTCCACAAATATTGATCCAAAGCATGCAAAAGAATTTTTTGCTAGCTTGAGCATACGACATGGATCCAGAATTACAAATACATCATAGCCAAGTGAAGAGTGTTTGAATTTAGTTACCATGGACATGTATGTAACTCCAAAAATGCAGCCAAGGTGTTTAAAGGTAGCAATGTTGGGTGATGTTCCATCAGATGTGATGCACCAAACTCGAAGACCAATATCTCCTGAATGGATTAAGGCTTTCTTCATAAGTTGCGCTTGAGTAATCGAGTTAAGTTTGTCCGTTAGAAAATATGCAATTGGACACTTCCAGTGGCTGCGTAACCCAACCACAATAAAGACCAAGGCTTCAGATGCAATATTATTGGAAGGAATTTTTATGTCAGTTGGGCCATAATTTACAAAACCAACATATTCGTCATTCTTGGGATCCCATATGGTTTGTTTTAGAATTGACATTGCGTCAAAGACTAAACAACAGTCCCTCTTTTCTGGATGGTCTTTTGTTTCGTTTCTTACAATGCTGAATGTCTCCTTGATGAAGCCAGGTTCACATTTCACAGAGCTTGCCCAAATCTTGATACGGGATGGAGAAGGCAAATTCTTTTACTTGCTCATTGTATCTTCTTCCACTTAAGGCTTTGGCCTTTCCATTCTTTAGCACATGTTGAACAGAGATAACTTGAGGCCATCAAAACGATTGTGCAGCAGTGGAGCTTCATCTTCTTTCACCAATAATTTTGTTTTCAGGGAGTTTATCAGCTGTTTCATATAATTAGCCTTTCTCTTCTGTCTTCTGAGCTTCTGCTGTAATACTTTGGTTCTTCTCCTTTGAATTTCTTTAGGTACTTTATATGCATGAGAGTTTTCTTTTCTTTTGGAGGCTCAACACATTGTACATATGGGACTTTTTTCTGATATTACATTGGTGATTTGGCATAGTTATGGTCAAGCATTACTTTTTGGATCAGAGACTTTTCTGGTTTTATGCACTTTCTCTTTAATTGCAGCCTATCTTCTTGGAATTCTGATATTTGGACCTGAGGTGTCAGGTACTGTGTTGGAAAACCATCTCTTTTCAACTGAGTTAAGCCATTTTTTGTTGCTATGTAGTCTGACTTTAGGAAATGATGACTGCAGATGCGGTTGCAAGATTTTGCATTCCATACGTTCTCTCCAGTTTTATCATTTGTAACTGCTCAGTAAAGCTTTATTTTTGAGTGGAAATCCCTAAATTTTTACCGAATACTATAAGTAAAAAAGTATTTGAAAATCAAAAGCTTGCAACAAAAATATTCCTACACATGTACTGTATGCCAAAATTTCTTAGACTTTGTTAACTTTTTCACTGATGTATATATGTCGTATTTTCCTGTGGCCACTGGCCGGTTGCACTAAATCTAGATCAGTTAACTCCATATATATAGAGCCTCTATATAGAGTTCACTGATCTAGATAGCCCTATCCACTGAATTTGGGTATTTTTAAGCACTCTCAAAATTGTTCCACTCAAAAACCTCAGTATTCGTAAATTATGGGTTCTCTTTAAAGATTGTTAGCTCAAAATTTGTATTTTTATCGCTTCAAGACATTTCACAATTTATATTTGAAAAAGCACTCTCTAGTGGATAGCATTGTCCGTAACCGGTCCCCTGAAATATATTTGTATGTCTTGTTTTGTACATCGTATAATAAATGAGTTTCCAATGACGTTTCGGAGTTTTGTAGATTATTTAATTTATTTTCTGAAGCAATTCCTGAGTTAAAAACATAATGTCAATGAAATAATACTTTGTTTGGGCGGTTAAACTAAATTTTTTGCCCTATTATTTACAAAACAAGGTATCAGCCGCCATTTTGCTTTCTTCCCTGTCAAAATTGGTGGTATTTTCAAATGATTTAATTAAAATTTAAAACCCATTTTTTTCAAAAATGTAAACAAATGCACGTGGTCACATAAGTTATATAAATTGCATTTGACATTGTAGTATTTGTAGTAAATTGTATTTAATTTGAGAAAGCTGATTTTGTCTTCACATACGTGAGCTATGTGCGTACAGCTTTTTATGGTTAACATTTTTTGTGCTTTAGAGTCAGTTTTAATAATTATTACCTGTGGAAAAAAGTGGGCCGGTTTTCCTTTTGTCCTTCTACATTCTTACAACCTCGAACCGCGCAACAACGCGGCATCCTTTTCCTTTATCTACATTTTTTTTTTATCTATCAGCCAAACTTGCAAACTTCCGAAATGTTAGCTTTTTTATTTTTCGTCATAGTTTTATAATTCGCACCTTTAATTCCCACGCGCGCTTCGCGCGTTTTACGCTTTGTGGAGGTCTGGTTCGGTACCCAAGCAGCCTTCATGATCCGCCATGTTTGGCTTCACCGAGCCTTCCATATATATATATATAGATTTCACTAAGCGCGCCAGGCTATATGGACATATGTGTTTGTAAAGCTGGATTGAGTGCAAAATGTCGCGTCAAATTTTTGTTCAAAGAAAATTTTTGCTTGATTAATTTGCTTTTTAATTCTGACCGATCAAGGGATTCTGCTTCAGTCCAAAAAGAAAATCAAGCCAGACGAAACATTTCGTTCGATCGAAAGAGTCCGCCCTGTGGAAAACTGCCTGAACGACGATTGTGGCTATTAGTTGCATATACTTAGTGGAAAAATTAATGTGATCATTCGCCAGTGTATGCATATCAGTGTATAGACGTCAGATTAAAATATATTTTAGCATGTTGCAATTTGCGTTTCGTTTTTTCAATTTAGTTGCGTTTGACCAGTCAACGTCTCGACAAGAAGATAATTGAAAGTATACATTAGGATACGATTTAATATAATTTTGTTTAGTTTAGTAATGAGCCAGAAAATCCTATGAGGAGGCGAAAAAAATACAATTTTTCTTTGTATATAGGCGTGGAACCAACTGCTATCATTATCTGCCCCAGAGATTTTCTACAAACAGTGGAAGGATGAATTTCTTGACAAATTCCAGAAAAGAATAAACAAGGTATGATTAGTATATATTTATTAAATAAAATTACTTCAATAATTATATATCTTCTTTAATCAATGGCAAATACTGTAATTTCATTGACTAAGAGGAGTGTGATTTGAGCATTAATTGCACCCTTTGAGAGTTGTAACAGCTGGCCAATTACCATTCAGGATGAATGATCACTATTACAACAGCCCCCTGTATTAGAACCCTCCACGGTCGGTAGCGGTAGGATGCCTGTTAAATGTAAATAATTTCTAAAAACCCTTTCAGGGAGAATTTATTAAATATCTACATCTACATCTACATGCCTAGCTCTTCAGCACTCCATGCCACTATTTTTAACATGGCTACCTCTACTGCCCCAAGACCGGATAATAAATCTTCTAGATTATATTTGCCAAGCCTATTGTTATCAAATGTTGGTTCCTTAGCTCTTAAAATTGATAAACTTGAAGAGGTTGGGAAACTGAATGAGGTTAACATTATTTGTATTACCGAAACGTGGTTGTCGTCTAATATAACCGATTCCGCTTTTTTATCGGCGATATTTGGTCCAACATGATGTGAAAATTGCGCGAGCCAAATATTATTCGAAATCAGTAGAACAAGTACGATCGTACTATAGTGGACCAGGAAATGCGTAACCGAGTTTAATTTCTGAACTGCATTGTATTTAGAACAATGGAGAGGACAGTGTATTTCTAATCGTTTCCGTTTACTTATACATAGGCTGAATATTAATGATATGTATACAGGGTGTATCAAAAAAAGTGTCCCAAATGTAAAATTTTTGTTTTTCAGGATATTTTGCAGAATTTGGCAAATTTTTTTGCTCCTAGGGATTAGTTAAGACTTATCTGGTATACCTAGGCTAAGTTTGGTTTTTCATTAACAAAATTATGTTACCGGGGGGGGTGTTCCTTTGCAGTGATATTGAGAGAGCTTGCGCGCGAAAATGTGAAGCTGAAATTGAGATATGATTTAGCTGTTTTAAAGTAGGAAAGCTTTTTAATAAACTGTCAAAGTTTCAGGAAAAATAATGCATACTGGGAGCAACGCGCGACCCCTAAAGTTGGCAAATATTTCATTGCGCGCAGTGGATTAAATGCATCGTTGATTTTAGCGTTGCAAGGCTGTATGAATAAATTAAAGCGAGAAACTGAACACAAAGACAAAGCGATTTATTCGTGATGTTAATCCTCAGCATGTCCACCATTTCATTCTAAGCAAACTGCGGCTCGCCGTTCAGTGTTTACCATGCTCAGACGAGCCGCAGTTTGCTTAGAAAGAAATGGTGGAAATATTGAGGATTAACATCACGAATAAAAATCTTGTTATTAAATCGCTTCGTCTTTTTGTTCAGTTTCTCGCTTTAATTTATTCATTTGCCCAACCTTGCATGAGATCGGTCACGCTAAAATCAACGACGCATTTAATCCACTGCGCGCAATGAAATATTTGTCAATTTAAGGGGTCGCGCGTTGCTCCCAGTATGCATTATTTTTCCTGAAACTTTGACAGTTTATTAAAAAGCTTTCCTACTTTAAAACAGCTAAATCATATCTCAATTTCAGCTTCACATTTTCGCGCGCAAGCTCTCTCAATGTCAGTGGAAAGGAACAACCCCCCCCCGGTAACATAATTTTGTTAATGAAAAACCAAACTTCGCCTAGGTAAACCAGATAAGTCTTAACTATCCCTAGGAACACAAAAATTGCCAAATTCTGCAAAATATCCTGAAGAACAAAAATTTTACATTTGGGACATTTTTTTGATACACCCTGTATATTATTTGCTGCAAATATATCAAGAATTGCTTGTAACTTGCTTCAAAGATCAAAAGTAAAAATTCGAACTCCGTCAATCGATGCAGAATATTGCTTAGAATAATTGTGCCAAGTTTCATTCCGATCAAGCAAGTAATGCTAGAGCCTTAGGGTTTTTTTAAAGAGCGTCGCCCCCTAACAACAACAACAGCAACAACAACAAAATGATTACCAGCGGTTAAGGACCAGTTCCTGGTCCAAAAACTCAAAGGACGGTAATCCATCCAAGTGGTGGGGAGAAGTAAAACCTTGGAAGGTTTGTGATCTACGAATACGTGGTACCATCGGTTACTAGATGATGACAACTCTTCTGTAACACATCTGGTCGAGTCATTTAATGATTTTTTTGTTAATCTTACCTCTCATTTTCCCCCACTTACACGTGATATCAATTCCACTCACCTTGACGTACCACACTTATTGCCTACGAAACTAAAACAATAGTCGATATGCTTATACGTACGTACGTTCCTTACTGTTGTATATAACTCAAGTAGACTAGTGATTATTTTTTTAAACTTATTTGATAATTAAGTATTTATAGTATATAATACTGTATGTTATGATAATTAATTGTGATATTCAGTTATACTGCGATTCGAGTTTAATGGCAGAGTCTGTAAAAATGAACAACTTCTACATTTCGCTGGCCAGGCTCTGCAAAGTGTCATTCATTATTCGTGATGCGTATTTCAATGCTTTAATTCTAGGTTTCCGAACTTCGTCAGATTGAGCTATATTGTCAGGCTGGTGACAAGAATTGTAATCCAGAGATCGTAAACTGTTTGAGCAAAACCGCTTTCGAAGCTGTAGAAAAAATAGTGGAAGTGAGTAGGCAAACGCAAATAAATAATAAAATTCCCCCTGAAGAGTGCTGAATGTTTGATTGTTTTTCTGCTGGTCAGCCTCTGTTCTTTATTTACCATTAATTCTGTATTTTGGCGAATATCAACCAATTAAAACCTAAATAAATAAGGTTTTAATTAAATTCGGCTTTTTTCGAAGTCGAAATGTTATAACTGCAATGCTTTTTTAGAATCGTAAAGGAGAACAGAACGCTTTTACTATATTAAGTAAGAAAGACTCAGCTAATGGTATAAAACTGCTAAGGTCAATGCTGGAAAAATCTTGGCCGCGTGAACTAAAGGGTAATTGTCATATGAATGAAAAAGAGAGGGGTGAAGTCTTGCTGAGACATCTTCTCACATGGTCAATATGGCCTGGATTTCTCAAATTTTTTGGTGAGAACTATATTCCTTTAACCTTTTTTTAAGTATGCATGCATATGAATTTCTGTTCCTGCAGGCTAGCTCTTGCAGAACAGATGCTTTTTCCTTTTTTTCTTTCTATCTCTTGTAAAATATTGAGCGAAGTGCATTCGATGTAAAGCATTTTGCGCACTAGTGACCTCAGACAAAGAAAATCCCAGATTCGTACGACAAGTCTGAACAAGGCTTTAAGCTCCGTATACAGACGAACTACAGGGTGTCCCAAAAAAAACGAAAACTATTGAAATCACTCATTGTTAAAATTTGAATGCCGTGTTCACGAGTTTCGGCCCGTGAGGATTTAGTGCAACTTACAAAATGCTAAATGCTTTGTGTTGCTAGAAAAAGGGGACATGTCGAAGGTCATGGTCCTTGAGATGCACATTTAAATATTGTTATCCATATTTGTAAATTCTAAATATTGTTAATAAATATCATTTTTGCGAACAAGCAAATTTTACTGCATTATATGCATGCATGAAAATGAGTATGGCGGTAAACATTTACACACCTGTGAGTGCTTAGGCATTCAAACTATAACAATTGCATTGTTATGGGTGATTTCAATAGTTTTCGTTTTTTTTGGGACACCCTGTAGTTTTATATGACAAGTATTGGCAATTTCAGTGTGTATGTACAACAAATTTTCTATGACAATTTTTTTCTTTGACAAGATTTATTTGCTCGTGTTAACGTGCCAACAAATTTACTTTGACAATTTATTTTACAGTTAGCGGTGTAATCGTACAGCAGAAAACGTAAGCCCGCTAACAGGCGCCATTTTAAAATTTCATTTCTGAATAATGTAATAGCGTAAGGATTGTAATGTAATAATAACGTAATTCAGTCTTTTTTCCTATTTCTATCTCTATATGATTCCGAGTTAATAATCTACTAGAAATACATTGCATGCAAAGTCCCCTCGCCTGAAGCAATAAATAGAGATTTCTTAATGGGAAGTGCTGACGTATGGTATTTTCGCACGCGTTAATTTGTTTTCACAAAGCGAACGAGCGAGTGAGCTTTGTGAAAACAAATTAACAAGTACGAAAATACCATACGTCAGCACTTCCCATTACTAAATTTGTTTATTTTATAGATATCGAGGTTTTTTATAAACACTACAAAATTTTTTTAATTTATTCTTGGTAATTGTAAATCGTTCAGTCTGAGTACATCTGAGTAGTCTGAGTAAAACTGCAACTTTTAGCAATTAATACAACAGCCTTATAATTCCAATCTTCCGTGAATTATAGGTATTAAATAACACGAATAACGAGCTCAAGATTGTTTCAAAAACGGAGGAAAATAATACATAAACATAAGCGTAATTTCAATCTAAATAAACAGGGGGACTGTCTTCATCTGACGAGTCTAAAAGTTTTATTCGCTTAAAAGAACGTTTCGTTGTCGATACTGTTGTGGGTGATTTGTTTACAGTATTTATGTTAATACTAAATTGTCCACCGTGAATTACTGCTCCAGCAAAGAGGCCTTTAGCCGCTGTCATTGGGTCATTAAGTGTGGATTCCGCGTGAGTACTGCTAAACGCCATTGTTTCACGTTGCCTTTGGGCCGTTAACATGCGTTGGTCATTTTGGTTCTGACTCACATGTTCAAAGGCATTTCTCTCCGAGCTCGAGCTCAAGATGTTGGACATAGTTTTCTGTTGTTGTTCTGAAATGTGACTGTAATTGTTGATACTTTGAATGTTTTTGTGACCAGAAAGCTGCATAATGTGAGTAGGAGGAACTTCGTTGTCGTTTAACTTTTGCACCATTCTCTTGCGGGCGCTGTGATTTGTCAATCGCTGGCAGTCGAACCCGGCTTTTGTTGCCATATTCTTCATCAAACTATTGAGTTTGTTAACCCCCATAGCATTTGTTTTGAACCAGCTTTTACCGGATGAAGGATTTTTAATATGATTAATTCCAAGGTAGAAAGGCGCTTCGGGTTTATTCATAGGGTCTGGTCTTTTATGGCAATACGTTTTGTAAATTTCCACTGGATCTCTGTCACGCGAACCGTTCGGAACTGCGAATGCTTTTGGTTTGACAGCTCTTATGTTACGAGGTTCTGCACCAGTTCTTGTTTTTGTCTGGCGCTCCGAGTATTCCAAATACTCAGTTCCATCGGCTGCTGTGATAAGCTTAACGTCTCCCCAACACATTTGTCGGTGCTCGTCGCAACCTCGAAGACCAAAATGCAGCGAGTTGAATAACCAAAGTGTATTTAGAAGCGCTTCGTTATTTGACAGTCCAAGAAGATTCTTTTCATAAAGAATGTTTATCTGGTCATCCGTCAAGGCTTCAGCTGCATTTGGCTTGTTGCCTTTGCCTTTTTTCTTGAGTTGTTTACTTCTAGCTTGAAGACATTTTCGTGTCTTCTCAAATGCAAGATCTTCGACAATATTCGCAGTATATTTATGCTCTTTCAAATAGCGATGAAAACTCGATAGGAAGCCCCGAAGGCTCGACGGTTCGTGTTCTTCACCGTCTTTTCTTTTGACACTCAAAATGAACTCAGAGAGATAGTCATTTAGTTCTTCGACTTGCAGTTCTTCGGGATTTCGCAGTTCGTCTTTCTGTCTCAAAAACTCAACAAGCAAATTTACGTCTTTTTTTGTTTTAGCACGAGTGTTTTTGTTTTCTTGATCAATAATATATTCATCAATTGTTTTTTCTAGTGTTGAGAATCATTACCAGAAATTTGCGACATGATAATTTGCATGTATACTAATTTGCATTTAACTTTCAGTATAATGGCCTTCAACTTTTACTATAAAATACATATAGTAAATATACAAAACTTAAAAATGCCCTTGCCCTAGACCTTGCCCACTGTTTGCCGACCTCTAGATCGGTAGAGCAGCTGTTTAGAAACGTTTTGGTGACAGGATTTTTTAGCTTGGGCATTTCTGCATTCGGCCAAATTTAAAAATATATTGCTCAAAGTTTTGTCCGTGTGCTGTCCACGAACTTATAAAATCGCTCACATTGATTCGAATATTTCGATTCAGGTAGTTGATGAATTGACGTATAATGTACCCAAAAAATTGTTTAAGATATTCTCTTTCGTATTTGTGTATAAACTTTTCTATACGGCTCGGATTTTTACTGCAATCACTTTAAAAAATATTATCAGTCTTGTCTGGAACTTGAACAATACGAAGGCTATATACACATTTGTTCACAATCATTTGGCCGAACGTAGAAATACCTAAGGAAAGTAATTCGATCATTAAAACGTTGGGAAACGGCTGTTCTATTGATCCAAAGGTCGGCAAACAGTGGGCAAGATCTAGGTCAACGGCATTTTTAGGTTTTGTATATTTACTATATGTATTTTATAGTGAAAGTTGAAGGCCATTATGCTGAAAGTTAAATGCAAATTAGTATACATGCAAATTATCATGTCGCAAATTTCTGGTAATGCTTTCCCCAGCTATAGACATTGTCAAACTTAACTTGCAATCTAAACTTAAGTAAACTTATAACGCCAAGAAAATTCAAAATAACAAACCGGCAAACTCCTTGCCGTTCTGAATTTGCTCGTACAAAAATATAGGGTCACTCTGATTGGTTGAAACGTTTTTCGCACGTGTGGAAAATTCGTTTCACGTTTCTGATTCGCTAGTGTTCGTTTAGAACAAATCTTGAAATAATTCTTCACTCCGGTAAATTTATTCGAAAATCTCGGCATCTATATAATAAACTTATATTTCTATCACTGAAATTCTATATTACTCGCAGTTTCTGCTGATTGATCGAAGCCGTGTAAGTAAAATCCTATATCTTGATACAATTATAAAGTTGACTCTCGAGCTATCACATTCAACTATAATCGTAATTCATTTTAAATTGTGCTACGAATAGTTTTAAATACTACAATTTTTAGCGAAATTTCAATTCCTTTTTAAAAAGATTGACCTTTAAAAATAAATGCTTTCCCAATCAAAATCATTTTAACGAAATTGACGAATAAATTCAAAGAGGTGTCGTACGTTTGTTGATAAATCTACAAGTTAAACTTACGAAATACTTGCATGCTCTAAAATACAAAATCTATTTGAATCAAAGTTTTTCTATCCGAAAGCATCATCTACTTTACATTTTAATCACTTTTACGAGTGAATTTTTCCGTATATTTTCAAAACCATCCAAATGAAAAATATTTTTTAAAAAGTATAATTCAAATTATCAGTTATGCTGACGCGAACCAAAATTTTAATTTAGCCAATCGCACGCTTGCAAGCGTTTGCTGGTTACCAGTTTTAACTCATCTTAAACTCATGCATGGGCATAACTTACAAAAACGCCCAACGTCCATGACATAATGGCGGACAACTTTAATTTCGCATTTGCATTCCCGGGCGTAATCAAAATCTCCGGGCGGAATTAGTACCCTCGCCCGGTGCTTCGCACCGGCTCGGGGATAATAATCTCGTTTTCGGAGCCTATGGTTCTATGACTGCGAAGTTTCAATTGATGGGTTGCTTAGTCCTACTTATCTTAATGCTAAATTGAAAATAACTAGGAAAAGTTAGCCAGTTAATATCTGACTTTTATTTCAATAATTTTTATCCCGACCGCGGGGTCCATGAATAAGACGGCATGCAAGAATAATTTTCAGTTGTCTCTACCATGCACAATGAATTGGCTAATCCTTTGTGTCCCCCTAGTATAATTATGTCGAACCTCGTGGGCTTTGAGTTTTAACAAAGGAGCAGATCAGTTATCTGTAGTTGTCATGATAAAACACAGCCGATATAGCGAGTTATATAATAACATTAGAATTTCAAGCAATTTTATTGGTCGAGAGCCATGATCTATAAGAACGTACGAACGGAATGACGTCACAGAAAATATTAACAAATTTGATCAGTAATGGCTTGTTTATTTTGTCACCTCGCCCCGGCGGCTCGTGGCCCCTTTTTTAGTTCTTATCACAAATAAAGTCACACTGTGTTAGATTATTGAACATAATTGCACTGGTATAGTCAAGAACTAAGTGTCCGTTCAGAGCTTTTACATACATACATACATTACATATATTAACATATTACTCACCTCCAGGTTTAGCAGTTCATCGTCCCGTTTAGTAAAAGCATGCAGTGAATTAAACCAATAAATTACTAATATAATCGCAAAATGTTCTTCGTTAAAAACCAAAACAGCGTAAACCAGGTTGTGTTCTAATGTCGAAAAAACTACAGGGTGTATCAAAAAAAATGTCCCAAATGTAAAATTTCCGTTTTTCAGGATATTTTGCAGAATTTGGCAAATTTTTGTGTTCCTAGAGATAGTTAAGACTTATCTGGTATACCTAGGCCAAGTTTGGATTTTCATTAACAAAATTACGTTACCGGGGGCGTGGTTCCTTTCCGCTGATATTGAGAGGGCTTGCGCGCGAAAATGTGAAGCTGAAATTGAGATATTACCTAGCTGTCTAAAAGTAAGAAAGCTTTTTAATAAACTGCCAAAGTTTCAGGAAAAATAATGCAAACTGGGAGCAACGCGCGACCCCTGAAAGTGACAAATATTTCATTGCGCGCAGTGGATTAAATGCATGGTTGATTTTAGCGTGACCGATCTCATGCAAGCCTGGGCAAATGAATAAATTAAAGCGAGAAACTGAACAAGAAGACGAAGCGATTTAATAACAAGATTTTTATTCTTGAGGTTAATCCTCAACATTTCCACCATTTCTTTCTAAGCAAACTGCGGCTCGTCTGAGCATGGTAAACACTGAACGGCGAACCACATTTGTCTGTCCTGCTTCCTATTATCCATTTCGTTCGAAATTCTTTCTTGCAAATCGCCTACTCTACCACCGGCAAATCTAGGCGAATGGACAGACAAATGGTTCGCTGTTCAGTGTTTAGTATGCTCAGACAAGCCGCAGTTTGCTTAGAATGAAATGGTGGACATGCTGAGGATTAACATCACGAATAAATCGCTTTGTTTTTGTGTTCAGTTTCTCACTTTAATTTATTCATTTGCCCAGCCTTACATGAGATCGGTCACGCTAAAATCAACGATGCATTTAATCCACTGCGCGCAATGAAATATTCGGCACCTTTAGGGGTCGCGCGTTGCTCCCAGTTTGCATTATTTTTCCTGAAACTTTGGCAGTTTATTAAAAAGCTTTCCTACTTTTAGACAGCTAAATAATATCTCAATTTCTAGGAACTATCTCTAGGAACACAAAAATTTGCCAAATTCTGCAAAATATCCTGAAAACGGAAATTTTACATTTGGGACATTTTTTTTGATACACCCTGTAGTGTCGTTCACTCCCCCTCGTTTGAAGAATATTCTAAAATGTGACGTCATGTCCCGGAAAATGATGTTATAACTAATCAAACACGCACAATATTAAGATGTTGACAAGATATAGCTCGCGTGAAAAGAATGGATCATGTTAAGTCTGAAGAAGTCGCCAGTCAAGTATAGTATTACGAGATAATTATAACAGTAATGATTGCTTTAGAAGGTTTAAAAACGAACTTTCTCTGAGCCTCATTTTTACAATTGATTTCTGCGTTATTTAATATAGACCAGAATAAGGCTTTAAAATTTTATTTACAAACGACGTTTCGGAGTTTACTCCATCATCAGGTTAAGATACTCAGATTATGTACAATTTTGAATAAATCGCGTGTAAAAACCGTTAAAGCTTGCGTCCGTTACATTTTCGTGCGCATGCGATTTTTTTTTTTTTTTTTTTTTTTTTTGTAAGCATAAAATGACGTGTCCGAGAAATTCTAATAAAATTAGAAATTAATTATAGTATTATTTATACTGCATGCTGTCTAAACTATAAAATCTAAAATGTTTAATTGTTCGTATTTCCCATTCAAGTCCGGCTTCAACTTTTGAATGAATAAAGCTTCGGTAATCTTGCGTTCTACGGATCCTTTCGTTTTTTTTAGAATCTTGATCGAAAGCTTAGATTTTTGTCCACGATGTAGTTCACTACAATGCTTTGCGAAAGCCATGTTCTTGTAGGATTTCGCCGTAGGATTTGCTGCAGATCGATAATGTTCTTGGAATCTGACGGCTAATGGTCTACTTGTTTCTCCTACATATGTTGCTCCGCACAGGTCACAGTTTATTTGGTAGACAACGTCTTTCTGCGAGCATCGAATGGGAAGCAATGACCTACTGCACACTGGGCATTTCGAGGGATTTGTGCATGTGTTGTCGTAGGGTCGCAACTCTGCCAGAATGTTCTTCAATGAGCTTTGAGATCGTTCAACTATTCGGACAATGAGGTCTGAACGTTGGACTGCTCTTCTGATGTCGTTGGTGAATTGGCTTGAGATAAATGGTATTGTAAATGTACTTGGCGCTTCGGTTTTTGATGCTCGTTTCTTGCTTTTTGTCGCTTTAACTTTGTTGACATACTTGCTGTCATAACCGTTTCGTCTCGCTCTTCTTTCAAATTTCCGTTCAGCTTCTTGTAGTAATGTATCGTTTGAACATATCGAAGTGTAGGTTTTGATCGTGTTACCAATGGCAGCTCGCTTGATGTGTTCTGGATGATGAGATTTTGCGTTCAACATCAATCCTTTGTTTGCTGATTTTGTATGCCACCCCGTCTCGATTGTTCCAGAGGTATTCACTTTGATTTTTGTATTGAGGAAAGGAAGGAATCCGTCTTCGCCAGGTAACTCGATTTCAAATTGAATTGATGGATCTTGCCCATTCAGCTGATTTTGAATCTTCACGGCTTCGTTTGGATTGTCAGCGGGTGTAGAACATTATCGATCTGCAGCAAATCCTACGGCGAAATCCTACAAGAACATGGCTTTCGCAAAGCATTATAGTGAACTACATCGTGGACAAAAACCTAAGCTTTCGATCAAGATTCTAAAAAAAACGAAAGGATCCGTAGAACGCAAGATTACCGAAGCTTTATTCATTCAAAAGTTGAAACCGGACTTGAATGGGAAATACGAACAATTAAACATTTTAGATTTTATAGTTTAGACAGCATGCAGTATAAATAATACTATAATTAATTTCTAATTTTATTAGAATTTCTCGGACACGTCATTTTATGCTTACAAAAAAAAAATAAATAAATAAAAAAAAAAAAAGAAAATCGCATGCGCACGAAAATGTAACGGACGCAAGCTTTAACGGTTTTTATACGCGATTTATTCAAAATTGTACATAATCTGAGTATCTTAACCTGATGATGGAGTAAACTCCGAAACGTCGTTTGTAAATAAAATTTTAAAGCCTTATTCTGGTCTATATTAAATAACGCAGAAATCAATAGTAATGATTGCATGCGCCGAACATGTGAACAGTCTATTTTTGAGTAGTGACGAAGAGACGATATAGTGTTGGGAAAAGTACGGACAAAAAGGAGAATCTGCTTTTGAGGCTACGAAGAAATGTGATTGACGTATTGACGAATAGAGTATTTAAACGAACATTTATGATAATAAACAGATCAAAGCCAGAACGTGTGACAGTGTAATTTAATATCGTGAAATAGGCAGTAACCATAGCTGAGTCCCACTTTAAGCCCTAATTCCACGGGCTAAATTTTCAAGCGAAATGCGAAATATATCGCCTGCTTTTTTTTAATTGTTAGCAATGAGGCAGAGTCACTTTATTCAAGTGGTCGAAATTCTAAAGAAACAGGCGAAATATTTCGCATTTCGCCGAGAGAAAGTGCCCGTACGTGGCATTAGGCCTTTATATATTTTACTACTAAAGCGCCTGGGTACGAGGCTGCTATAATTATGATCTACGCCGACCTCTTTAATTCTACTTTTAAACTAAACCTTCGGAATAAAACGGATAGCAAAAACTATTCATTGGTAAAATAATTATCGTTTTACAGGAAATAGCACCTGGGGTGAAACAGAAGTGACAGAGAGTGACAGCGGAACAATTTTGGTGAGTGCTGTGTCGTGCGTCGAAAATGTTGTAAACTCGGTCAACGATGGGACAGTTACAGCTGCAACATTGAAGGTTTTACGAGAACATTCCAAACAATTTTTGGAACTGTGTGAGGTGCATCAGACAAATCAGAGTGGCTCTCAACACGTTCCAATGAGGACCACTTTTGAGACACGACTTTCCGAACTCAGGGAGTTTCATAATTTGAATGGCCAGCTGAAATGTTTTCTTGATCTCTGCAGCTTCAAACGAGGTATACTTTAAATTTCACTATTTTCGTCGCAACGAAAACTGCATTATGCAGAGTGTCCCAAAAAAACTCCAAAACCATTGAAATCACCCATAATGTAATAGCTAGAATTTGAATGCCTCAGCACCCTGTTGGGACCCACAAGTGCAGGTTGTCCCAAAAAAAACTATTGAAATTACCTATTGTTAAGATTTGAATGACTTGTTCGCGAATTTTTGCTCGTGGGGATTCAACGCAACTTATAAAATGCTAAATAGGCCTACAAAAAGTTAAAATTTGCTAGAGAATTAAGGACATGTCGAAGGTCATGGTGCTTAAGTTGTAAATTTAAATATTGTTATCCATATTTGTAAAGCGTACAGGGTGAGTAAAAAAACTGACACCTTTGAAAGTCAAATTAGCCGCGAACTTATATGGCTGGAATTTGACCATTTCCATCTGTACAGTCAACAGGACGTGATTTATTAATGCGAAAGTGTTTAAACCAATTGAACTAATTCAATGTGGTGCGTGTGCTAGAAAAACAATTTGATAAAACTGTTATTTTTTATTTACAGAGCTTAGAATGCATATTTTAACTCCTAAAGGGAACAAACTTTATGTTTTAGGTTCACTTATTTAATATGCTTCGTATACCCATGAGATAATTTAGGCAACTTCTACCACATTACAGCCGCTATGCGGCTAATTACTCCGGCGTCAGCGACGGAGTTAAAAATTCGCCTCGGTTTTGTTTTGTTTTGTTTTGTTTTTTTAATTTTTTTTTATCGTCGTCACAAGTCTGTAATGGCGTGAAATATACTATTATTTAAAACGTGTATATGACCGTATTTATCTACGTCCCAGGCTTGTCTCCTAAGAGTTGAGGTGCACAGCTTTGGCTAATTTTCCGATGCGCGATTCGATTTCGCTCGCATGATACGGCAATTCCTCCAAGAGAAACAAATAAACCGTTCTTTTCATGATTGAATTGGGGTAAAAATATACTTAATACATGTAGATTCTGGTCCTATTTTAATAATATCGCTGCTATTTCGCCGTTTAACAAGATGATGTGGTCGTGTATTGGCGCGTTGACACGTCGTAGTTTGCACAGGATTGAAGATTTAATATAACTATATAAGCACGAATTCCAAAGGCAAAGTGTAAGACAAAGCGAATATATCATGCGGTTTATTTACATTTTTGAACAATTGAACTTCTATACTTTTTAAAGTACTGTCACGAGCGCGGTCCTATAAACTTTGATAATACACTACAGTGTGAATCAATTAGATTTATATAGTTATTTATTCCTTAACTTTCCAGTAACAATAATTAACGTCTCTATAAGATTATGACTTTAAGAAGATAATATATCTTTAAACTTTTGACTTATTTCTGTCTAAGCACAACTCCACAAAGCCTTGTTTTCAACTTTAACTCCTTTTAATTGTTTTCTACTTTTGCTTTTACAATATAATATTTAGGCACTGAGGCCTTACGAAGAATGCTGTACGCATTTCTCTCTCCGTGGTTGGTTGTGCTCAGACTTTATACGCTTGGCTACCCTAAAACTATAAGTCATTTCCCGTACGCAATACAGTGCATTGTAGCACATGCATGCTACCGTGGTTTGTGGTCGACATCTTGTTACGTGTTTGTGGGATAAGGTGTGGATAGCTATTAGCTTACTCATGCATGTAAGTCTGACTGAAGCGAATGCTATATGGTTATATGATTATATTATTATATAAATTGTTATAAGATGATATATAGTGATTATACGTAATAGTACGATGTGCTTCTGAATTTCGCGATCGAACATTTAGGTTCGCAAGGCATCTAAATGCGAATATGAACTGTATTGTTTATGTTCAGAAGCTCTATATTGAAGACTGGCACGTGTACCGGAGTTAACGCCAGAACAGGCGTCTTGTTTGAATTTAAAGGTGTCAGTTTTTTTTACTCACCCTGTGTAATAACAGTCAATTTTGGATATACAAACAAATTTTACTGTCATGCATCATGCATAAAATGATTATGTCAAACATTTATTTATACACTTGTGCATGGTGCATTAATTCTCTAGCTATTACATTGTTATGGCGATTTCAATGGTTTTTGTGTTTTTGGGACACCCTGTAGATTCTTTTGCTTGCCTCGTTTTTGGGCCATTTTTGTCCTCCCTCAATGCAGCAAGATATGAAACGTGTCTATTCATATAATTTGAGCAAAAAGACCTTCAACAAGAATCTGGGTGTTAGAGATGTACGGGAAGAATTATCCCTTGCCTGCCATTATTTTGGCCAGCACCTTTCTCGTATGCACCGTTTGCGCAGTGAATATTAATTTCTGCAGTCCTTCACAGCAGCGGCATTACGTATTCACCGCTAGCGCGAGAGAGGTAAATATTAATCATGGAAGCTGCCACGCAACTCGTGAGATTTGTGGGTAAAGAGAAGAGGGGAATTTTTTTACCGTACGTTTTACGTGTTCCCAGTCGAGAAATTTTCGGTATAATATATAATTTACAGTCCCTCTTCTCGGGGGATTCGTCGAAATATTTTCCTCATTAAGAGGAGATTTTTTACAAACTCGCGTATTGAGCGCTCAAAACCAATCAGATTGCTGGAAGTTGATAGAAGCAATTCCATGTAAACATGGCGGCCGGATTTCAAATAGTATGAGTGTTTCAGTGCCGTTTTCACAACCATAACTCTCGGAAAGTTATGCAATTTAACAGAAAATGAAAAGCATGTGATCATCTAAAGATATGAAACTCCTAGACAAAATGGATTCACTGTTTGCCAAATAATTAAGGACGGTGGAATGTTATACAAGAGTTCGCTATGATTGCAGTTCATAGAAGTTAGGATTGTATGATGATCATTTTACTGTTTTTTTAGCTAGGTAACTGCCTGTGATCACAATGAATAAAATATAATGTAATCCTTTGACATATCAGTGTTCCAAAATTGCAGTTTCGTGGAACTTTTAGTGCCTGATCTTATTAATATACCATCTTATTTTACAAACAATTCAATATTGGAATTGCTATCGGGAAAATGTATTACAATCAGCACTTTTGACCGTATATCTTAAATATTAGACGGAAATACTGTATTGTACGTGATTTTCTTTTGCAATAGATGTATTTTATGTAAAAGCATGCATTAGTTTTAAAATCCAAACATTAGATGTACCTAAAATAATTGCTGAGGTTTTGCTTGATTTGACATGAACTTAAAACATTAGTCTATTGCTAAAACCTATGTTCAACACTGGTAAATTACACCAAAACTGTTTCCGATCAAACTAATTCATATTTTGCAATACACCCTGGGTATTGTAGTTTACAAAAAGTATAATTTGATTTAAATTTGGGTGGTAGGTCCATGGTCGTTTTTTGACATTTTCAAAATCAAGTAATTTTCCAATTATCACAGCACATATTTACTGACATCTCAGAATAGCTATCTACTTCTTGAGTAGAATTTGAATAGAGATACTTTGAGCCATATAGACACCTTCCTTAGTTCATATTACAAAATCCATAGCAATTAATTTACTGAATAAACAATTTTCATCTAAAAAATCCATAGGTTTTTATTTAGGTCATTTTTGTCAAAAAGGGACTTTATGCGAACCTTAAGTTTAGCCATTAAAATTCAGTGCAGAATTGTTTCCGATCAAACTAATTTATATTTTATGATAAGCCCCAGTTATTGTAGTGTGCAAAAAATACAATTTTGCTCAAATTTGGGTGGTAGGTCCGTGGTCGTTTTTTGGCATTTTTAAAATCAACCATATGTTGTATATTTACTTTAGGCATTAGTATACCAAATGAAGTGGCACCTGTATTAACAATATTATTGATACAATGGAAATACCTAGGCAAATTTATAAGGGGTTGCTTTGAAAACAATAACTAGTGGCACAATAACTTTGGTAATTGCCAATGTAGTTAAGGTGGCTTTGTTAGGTTTTTTTCACTTGAAAGAAATGTGCTAGAATTATGTATTACATCACATTTCTTTGTGTTTAACCATAAAAAAACAATGCAAATGTTTCCAATCAAATTTTCTCTGTATTCACAAAGATGAATATCATAATTTGAAAGCACTTGTAAGTATTTGACTTCCTCCTAATTATTACAGTATAAGTGTAGACTGAGTGTAGTACACTATTTATTGAAATTATTTATATGATATTTTAACAACAAAGTCACATTATAATGTTCAGCTATATGTACACATATATCACACTATATGAACAGCTGCATAATTTGGAATGAATGTCCCATGATTGTCCCACCAATTGTCCTACATGTCCCATATTATGTACCCACCACACAAGGAATTCATTGTTAAAATAGAGAGGGCAGTTGTTTTTGAAATAGATTATTTAGAGGGCAGTTGTTTTCTTTCTTGTGTTGTTTCTTCAAATAGATTATTTAGGGTCTTTTTTATTATTGTATCTTCGAGCTACTACACATAAGTGACATAACCATCCACTATGCGAGTTTAGTAGTTTACTGGTATCTGAAACTATTGTTCATATTTTCCAATATGTGTTGGAGACCTAGGAATAAATACGTTAACATTTGAGAATTTTATTCTATCACAAGGTTAATTCTAAATCACTAAAATCAAACTTAATCAGTATATTTCAATATGTTTATACTTTAGTGTGTGACTGTGTGTCACTCCTTCGCACGAATAAAAATGTACGCATGGAAAATTATATCATTCAAAATACTAAAAAAATTGAACGAACACTCACCTGTTGTTCTTCTTTATTTCAAGAAGCTTTTCGCCTTTTGAAATTCTCCAAAAGTTAGTAAAACAGCTGTCTCTCGACACGAAAACGTTACCAAACTTGTAAATTCAAAATGGCTGCGAAGCATATTTTAGCGAAGGCCTGGTTGCTAAGTTTTGAGCGATTTTGGGCAAAAATACGCGACTTTCTAAAAAATCTCCTCTTAATGATATTAACATAATCACTTGGGAAATATTTCGCCGAATCCCTTTTATTTGGGTCTTTAAATGATGTTATTATACACCACTTATCAAACTTTGGTGTTCGTAGCGTTTCATTGGTCGAGAGCGACTCACGCGGGAGTGAGGATTTTGACGTTGCCCACACAACCCCCTGCAGAGTGAGATAACGTGTTATTCCATGGGAAATAACAAAACGTGCGGCGCACCTGGACGTGCGACCTTTAGACTGTTTATTCATTTGAAATTATGTCTTTTATGAATAGATACTTCGTTGTTTACCTTGTAGTTTGGCTTTTCTTTGACAAGTGGTATATAACTAATAAAAAACGTATTTACCGAGAACTCAGAAAACATTATGTTTTGAGGACCCCCGACCATCGATATTTTACTCGCTTCCTCCTACAAACCTCCTCGCCTCGTACACATATGAAGAGTCATCGAAGATGGTCACAACTGTATTTTAGACTTTTTAAACTTAAACTTAAAGGTCGTCTTGAAATTTACCGTGTGGTATGTAACTAAAATTAATCCCGAGGATTTTTCTAGCTCGGTTGATTCTTGGTAATTTTAATTTTTTAGTCGATGAAGTGCTTCGTGCCTTGAGCGAAAAAATTGTGCAAGACTTTAGTGAGTTATCAATACGGGATATATGCGTTCAAAGATCTGGTAGATTTGACGTAATATTCTTTAACCTCGATGACAAGTATCTTGATATGGTGTCTAGGATTAATGAGATAGAAAGCAGTCGAATTTTCGTTAAGCTATGGCGTAAATACAGCGAGAAATTACAAAATGAACAAGTCACAATGGAAAATATTTTGCAAATTTGGATCAAAGTATGTGAACAACTCGAAGAAATAAGTGAACAGTTTGGAAACGGCGAAATGCTACTCAAGGACATTGATAAATATTTAGATTTGTTTCAGACGAATTACACCGATTTAGAAGGCGAATTCAAACTGCTTTTCTCGTTTTTGAGTCATCCAAAGAAACATTTGGATGAAACAGAGAGAAACCTCGCTGCCAGAATCACGCAAGTAAAGAGATATAAGAAGATTTCTGATGCTCGTCAAGCTGGGAAGGCAATTCTCCAATTAAAAGAAACGTTGCGTCTCACTGGCGATTTCTCAGTGGTTGAAAAGATAGAAGAGGTCAGATAGTATGGTTAATCTTCTACAAACGTAGATGTTTAGGACCCATTACTACTGCAAACATATTTATGCACGTAAACTGCATGGGGCCTTTTACAAAGTATTAGCAGGAAGGAAAACGTTCCTTTACACATACAGTAAAGGATGCAAAAATACAGGGACGCGGGGATTTTAACTTATCTTGATTAGATAGCTAAGATTTAAACGTTTTCATGAGAAAATTCGTATTTGATTCTTTTGCGTAAAAAATCATACTTGATTAATCCATATTAAAGACTAGTACAGTTCAAGTATATATACTGTTAACTAGCTCGCTTGGTGTGTTTTTTCTTTTACCAACCTTCGCACAAACAGTCTCTCGAAAATGGTGGTAAAATAGAGTGATTCATTGTGTATCTTCAAAGCTATATTTCTAGCATTATTAACATTGCATTCCAAAATCTGAGAATGAAAACGGCTAGTAACTTCAACAATTAAGAACTACAAGAACTTGAGCCACCCGTTAAAACTAGAAAGTTCACACGAATTCCATTTCGTTCCAAACTTTCCAATACTAGAGAGCTTTTAACGATTTTTTGATATATCGGTTTCGCATATTTTAATAAATGAACATATTTTGTTTCAAAAGTTGATCGATAGTTTTCCCGCCAAAGTTTCATAATTTGGCGCGTGCACAGTCGTTTTTCCGCAGTGTTAGTCAAAACTAGGAAATTGTGAATGGAAAACTAAATGTCAATCCAATCGGAACTTTTGAAAGTTGATTCGCGTAAACGCTGTCTTCCACAATTGACACGAATTTTGCCCGCCTAACAGAATTTTCGCCAATTAGAAAACAGGAAGTTCCTCAGTAAGTTTGTTGTAGTTTTTTCCCTATAGCTAAATTAACGACCAGGTTTTGATGCCTCCTCGTATAATTGCAGTACATTATTGTATTACAATATGATATAATTAAATGCAATAACATTTATATTCAATAATGCAGATTATTAGTGGGAACCTAAAAGATGTAGCCATCAAAGACGTGGATGGCAATCTACTTAAAGCTGGAGAACTGTTAGATGAAATAGACGAGAAAAGAAGAGGATGTTTAACGACTTTTACGGAATGTTTTGATTTAGTTGCCTGGCTAAAAAAGAGTATAAATGGTAAGGACATTTCTATATTTTCGTCGTCCTGAGATAGATATCTGACTATAAATTCCCGAGAAAAATTTCTTAATTTATGTTACCACGGGCTATAGTGAAAATTTGTTTTTATAGGCAAAGTAAAGTATGGCTATTCTTGCCTCTTCAACGAAGTTCACTCATTTTGATGCTTCTAATTTTGTAAAAACTCTATCATTTTCAAGTTTATGTTCTCAAAAAACTAATTTATTACTTTTTGAAATTCAGATGAACAAGAGCTCAAAGTATTTGTTGATTTGGCGTTGATTTCAGCCGGGGAAGATGACATGGAAATTGACCGGATTTCGTGTATGCATACAAGTTGTCTTGGGTTTGGATCGTTAATTTTCGGTTACAAAACAAGTCATGGATTTGATGAACTAATGCGACTTTGTCAACCTGTGTGGCACGCTGTTGACGCTAATCCAGGCATTGGAGAAAAATTGGTGAGTTAAAATAGCATGTAGATATATCACCTTCACAAACATCGCCTTCAACATATATATTTAAAGTGCCTATATCACTTGTGGGATCTTTACGGATTTGAATAGAGCTTGAAAAATTAGTTTATAAGTTCTACAACCCTTTTTGATATAATTATATAGTTTCGAAAATACGTCGGTTGGCGGGACTGGGACTCAGGAATGATTTGCAAACACGCCGTCTTTTATAATGTAAACATGAAGATTTTCACTGGCGATATAGTTTGCGCTTTTCAAAAAAAAATGCGGGAACGGTGCGTTGTGTATGGCTATAGGAACTGGGCGAGTTTTTCTCAAAATATTTTACGTCGTTGGAAGATCGAAGTAAAATTACAATTGATGAAATTATGTTTGACGAGAACTCGGTTCCTGAGTCCCAGGCCCCCGAGCACGACGGAAATTTAGGCAAATCGTCATGTTTAGATGTAAATATTTCCGAAACTACTTAATTATTTCAAAAAAGGGTTGTATAACTAATTTTTCAAGCTCTATCTAAGCAAAATCCGTAAAGATCCCACAAGTGATATAGGCACTTTAAAGTTTAACTATTATTACGTTGCTGTTATCATATATCATATTTATTTCTATCGAATTTAGGTATCCACTAAGAAAAGCCTGTCATGGTTGAAGCAAATAAAAGAGTCTCATGGTTCAGTTGCACTTACAACTATGGTTCAAGTTGAAGCTATCAATTCCTGTGGTACTTATTACATTGCAGACACCGAGATGGCTAAAGAAGTTAAGTACGCGAACGCTGCAGGTGGATTAAATTTTGAAAATTTAGTGTGTCTCAATGTTCCTGAAGATCCTCAAAAAAATCGAGAAAGAAAAGTTTATAGTCTGGAAGAAATAAAGGACGTACAGAGTAAACTTATGTTGATTGCCGGTAAAGCAGAAAGTGGAAAGGAGGAAGTTGACAAATTTAATGAGGTTGGTACCGTATTATTCTTTCATTTATTATATATCCCAGCATTTTAATTTCCAAGAATTTGCCTACACAACTACCAAGTACACTAAAAATAGGCAACCTTTTATTCTACAAGAACCCGCATTGTGAATTTAAAAAACGTCTAATAATATTCCTCGGAATAATGCAAACAATATTGTTAATCTTATTTCAATGTGCATAATTTACATTCAATTTCGCTTTATACACCCGACAGCGTTGCGTAATTGCTATTATTCCAATTAAAAATGTCTGCGTCAAACGTGAGCGGGGAAAAATCTCGAAGAATACAAAAGGGTATTGTTTAAATTTAGCAAATGTGGTATAAGAAAGGTAGTAAGACAGTGTATATTAGGCTTGGAAAAAGATTAAAACAGCTTGTTCCCCCAACGAGCGTGAAACATAAGATTGAGCGAGTAAAGCATGATGGGTAATTTCCAATCTATATGTATTCCCATCATCCTTCATGCTTGCCTTTTTTATTCGAACTACTAGGACCACTGATAGGCCAGAAATGGGCTGTTTTCAACTTTAATCTTATACATGTGAAGAATGCCGTAGTTTTGAAATGATTTGATGGTTGGACTATCAGCTGTGGTTATAGACATAGTTGTTATATGTCTAAATCTCGCTCATTTCAATAATTCAAAAAGTTTTAATTTTAATGGGGCAACTGTGGTGGCTCCCCTGGTCATTTGATGGGATTTTTCCACGTTATTTCGAGTTCTTCCAAACTCCAAGAAGTGTTTCTATAACTATATATAAACACAGGGAAAAATTGTTTTCTATTTGCTTCATAATTTTATATTTTTGTTTGATTTTCCTGCATTCTGATTGGTCAACATTCACTGTCTCTGAAGCGATAGTCGGTCTGGTCGGTGACTATAGCTTTTTGTTGTGGTTTTTCAAGTAAGAAATTTGAAGTAATTATAAATTTTTATGAAATTATGTTGATTAGCTACTATTTGTAAACACCTCGAAATTTATATTAAAACAAGTAGTCGCCTCAGCGACTAATTGTTAAATAGAAACACGCCTCTCGACCAATTAGCACGCGCGTACTTTATCAAATTTTATATATTATAATGTTGATATAATTTTTTTTTTAGATTTTTGATGGAATACTCAGAATAAGCCATTTGTACTTGCAACTTTGTGAGGTTGGTCAGATCAACTACTTAACATGGAAAAGTAAATACCAATGCAGTAAAGCGGACGACGAGAGGAATAGGCTTTTAGAGAACATTGAAGAAACCTGTGAAACAATGGAACGTGATTTAAAGAAATGGAAGGAATATTTTCATGATGCAAGAAACAGCTGTTATTCTTTGAATCATTTTACTATGAAACAGATTTTACACCTAAGGCTAGAGTTAGCAAAAGTTTGTGTTGGGCATGTGGCCATCGATGAACTGCGATTGCAGACTTTTATGCTCCTCGAGTCTGTTAACAAGAATGTAGAGCCTTTGCTTCTTGCAAATGTCTTAAAAACAATGGTTCCTGAAAACGTGGTGTTCTTTACAGAAAAAAATTCTAAAGACGGAGAAAAATATTTTGAGAGTGATATGGAATGTGAAGGCATTTCGTCAGAAAATATCGAAGAAGATGTGACTTTTCCAAGCCAACAGAGACGAAAGATCTCGCTTGAAACTTTTATGAGTGCAAAAGAGAAACTCGAGGGAATGGGAGAGCGTTTTAAAGAAAAATATCTTGTTGCTGCTTTACAAATTTGCGGTCGTTATGCAACTGAAGAAGATCTTATAGCACATGTTGTTTTTGGAGAAGAAGATAAAGAAACTGTTATGAAGTATTATGAAGATGCGAAGCGAAATCCACAACTGTCAGATCTAATTGCAGATCTATTAAATTCAGAGTGCCAGTCCGGAGATGCTGAAGAAAGCAAAAGGTATGTGCGCATTCAGGGGCGTCGGAACGCCGCCAGAAGTGAGGGGGCCCACAAAGTGCCTGCCAATTGCCAAATGTGGGCAACTTTCTAAGAGGTTACACTGTTACAGGGGCATGCCTTCCCTCTGGGAAATTTTTAAAACCAGAGTCTGAACACTGAAACGCCATATCCGGCACTTTGGGAGAAGATTTACCAGAATTCTAACAATTTACCAATTAACAACTTACCTTTGTCAAAAAGTGGGGGGGCCCAATGATACTTAGGCCCCCCCAAATAAAAAAGTGAGGGGGCCTGAGCCCCCCCGGCCCCCCCGCTTCCGACGCCCCTGTGCGCATTTTTAAAACAACGTTTCTGTTCTGTTGCAACGTTGTGCTGAGCGGCATAAATTGACATCAGTCAGTCAGACACTAATATATATTCATATTATTCAACCTTCAGCCACGATGTGTTTATTTTGTATTGTTTTTGATAGGGAAATTATAGGGCAAAAAATTGACCGAAAGCCTGTCACACCATACGTAAAAAACAAGGAGGATACTTACCTCAGTTTGGAAATTCTAACTGACATTTTAGACGAACTTTCAGAATCAGGTAAGTTAGCGAAAGTTGGCCCACTGATTGCTGATGTGGCATTAAATTATTAGACGATTTAAAGGTATTTAAGCGTGAAATGTCTAAACAGTCAACCATTGTCATCAACTATTGTCGGTATCAGTATCGGAGGGGCGTGTTTTAAAATTAATAAAAGGCCTGTTTTAACGTTTAATCCTACTTTTATACAAAGAGTATACTGTTTTATGAAACACCCTTCATCTATATAATCCGAGTTGTAACACTGCTAATTCGATTCCATAGCCATAGGTGCTGAATCCCAACGTATGCGGAGAAAGATGCCGTCAGGCCTAATGGAGGGTGAACCCAACTTACTACTTGTTCCAAAAGGTATGCGCAGTCTGCACGGTAGCAGAATATATTTTATTTAGTCAACCGGAGTAAAATCAAAATACAATTGTGCTCGTTTTAAAACTTTGAGGGAGGGATGAAAAAATGACCGAGATACTTTCTTGCAAATAATTTCATAAAAGTTCAACCTTGACGCTACATAATCTATTAGAAATGATTCATCATCGAGTAAAGTGCCATATTGTAATTGATTTATCCCTTCAGTATTCCCTATGCGTTCCATATTATTTCGCATAAGTATTCAAAGTTTCCTCATGGTTACTCGAAAAGTATTATAGAGTAAAATAGGAAGTTCCTTAATTCCTGCAAGCAGGCCGGCAGAGAAATATACGAAATTAAATTCTAATACTAGAAATTACAATATGGCACTTTACTCGATGATGAATCATTTCTAATAGATTATGTATATGGAATCTAAGTCTTCCAAAAAATATTTGAACGCTTAATTTCCCTGTTAAAAATATGCGTTCAACTATCTCTAGAAACTGTTGGAGCTACCTTGATTCGTGGAATGAATGCCAAAATCTCCTGTTAAGCAGTCGGCTGATTTTGTAACCACTCCAATGATTTTGGCATTACTTGCAATCCTATTCATTCTATTATTTTTTGGAGGAAGTTGCTTTTTACAGACCATTGTAATGAACTTTGTCCTCCGCATATTGATGGTTATTTAGCATAGATGACAAATAACTCCCGGGTAGTTTTCAGAGTCCATTCCTAAATCGAAATTTTTCAAATCACAAGAATCAATATTATAAATGGATACGTTTGTTTACTCCATCCAGTCAAATGAGTCAATGCAAATGAAAATTATTCATTTTAAGCGGAAGTGTTCGGTTGTCTCCTGTCGCTCTTCATGGGAAATGAA
Organism: Dendronephthya gigantea; assembly: GCF_004324835.1. Taxonomy (NCBI): domain Eukaryota; kingdom Metazoa; phylum Cnidaria; class Anthozoa; order Malacalcyonacea; family Nephtheidae; genus Dendronephthya; species Dendronephthya gigantea. Next base: position 178,801 of record NW_021163255.1, on the reverse strand, counting down.
GCCCGTCAACCCTTACCAACTGATGAAGAAGTGATTGTCTGCAATGAAAATACAACAGCTGAAGAGGTACTCAATAGATTGTTGTTGGTTGAAACTCTTCCCTACTGTTTTCTTCAGTAACACCCGGAGCTCTTACTTATGCAAAGAGCCGCTATACAATTTTCAGTAATACACCCATGACCAGTCTGCATACTGTTTGAGGTGCACTGCACTCAGTGCTGTAAGCAACTTTGCTAGAAATAACTAGTTACAAATAATCGTTATAATTTTCAGCAATTGTAACGGTAACTCGTTTTTATTTATAAACATGTAACGGTAACAGTAAAGGTAACTAGTTAAAAAAACACATTCAAAACTAAAACGATTACAAGTTACAATACGTTCGGTACAAGTTACATTTTTTAATAAAAAAATAAGAAATCATTATGTAATGATATGTTCATCATACAAGCTTGCGGCCTTGAATCAAGCAAGCATGCTATTTTTTCGAAGCACGACCGGAATCAGCATGCCGCGCTTGATCATCTCAGGAAGCGTGACTTCCGCTTTTATGTTTCTGTTGGTAGCCTGCGCATACGCGGCTAACGTCTATGTTATCGAAAAACTATCCGGATGTGGCCGTGTGGCACATCTTCGGCAATCGTCGGATATACGAAAGATGACGAATGGTGTGTTCGACACTACTTCCGGGAGGCTGTTTTGCCAAGATAAATATACAGAAATTCGAAGGCCGAAGCATAAGGATCGAGGTAAGTACTTTAAAGTTTGTGTATTTTTGGTGACATTTGTTATTTCAATCACTCGTTTTTCTTCACAGTCACCTCGAATATCAACCTGGTACTCTTGGTCGAATATTTTACAGCTATTGTGTTGTACAGACGTCACAACAGGCTGTGCAGTCTTAACTGGCAAGCTTAGGAATCAAATACTATTAAGGTTTTCCTTCAATGTACTCTAATGCCTTTTGACAAGTCAATTAAATAAAAGTCCAGAGAACAGTGCCTCGTATTGTGGTATGTTCAAATGATGTGACGATTGTGTCGTAATGTGTATGTGCGATTGCTGACTAAGACCGTCAAATAACATGGAGGACTATATAGGCACTAGGTCTATAAATGATACAGTTGATTCGGCCTGTACAGTACAGGCTAATTTTTATCAGGGTAATGATTTAATATTTTATATAAATGCTGGTAAACACTGTGTAGCTATGTCATTGTATTCAATTTTTTACGAAGAAATTAAATCAGTTAATATTTGGAATCAGTCTATTCTAAACACAATTTTAATAAGTAGAAACCGTTTGTATGGTATTTTTGCAAAAGTTTAAATAAAAGTGATTTATTGTTAACTGATGCCCTCAAGTTTGTGAGTAGATTGGTTACACTGATCTCAGATCAGTGCTTGGTTTCAAAGGCTCAAGGGGCCCGAATGAAAACATCTACGTGGCTCATCCATTGGCGTATCTCTCTGAAATGTTCGCTATAAAGTCAATAAGCAATATTATTATATGGCACGCGGTCTCGCAACTAAAATAGCGTGCGCTGATTGGTTCTTGGCTGGTCTGGAATCCCCAGTATTGGACCGTTGCCGTAGTAACGGTCCAACTCTCATATGTTTGAACAAAAACAAGCTTGCGCTTTTTTTTGAAAAATATCGATGCAGAATGGAGCAATGTAGCGAAATAGCGAATAGTACGACCAACAGTCAAGAAAAAATTGAAGTCTTCATTGCTAATCAGAGAAGTGCAAACACCAGAAACAAGATTGTTTCGGATATGAATACTTTGGACCGATACTTGAAAAGCATTGGCAAGGAAGACGTTAAAATCGAGAATTTGCCTGCAGAGCAGTTGGACCATATCTTGTCAAAGTTCTTTATGAATGCTACGAAAAAAGATGGCAAACCAGAGACACCTGAACGAGAACAATTCTACATATAACCTATTTAAAGATGAAGCATTTAAAAAGTAGAGGGAAACTCTTGCTGCTAAACGCCGGTTGCTTGTTAAAAGTGGAAAAGGGAATTAGCCGAACGCCTCAAGAGTACCAACTGACGAAGAAGAAAACGCTTTATTCCAATCAAGCGAGTTTGGCGATTCATCACCGAAAGCTCTTCAAAGAACTGTATGGTGGTTATTGTCGATGCATTTCGGTTTCAGGGCCAAAGACGAATCCAGAAGACTTCAATGGGGAGAGATTAAACTTCAAAAAGATCCAACAAGCGAAGACAAAGTACTTGTGTTTCTGACTGAAAGAGGAACAAAAACCCGAACAGGCAAAGAACGTGGCCATGAACGAGCATTTCAACCCAAAGCATTCGCTACAAACACCGACAGGTGTCCTGTCAGATACTATAATTGTTCAAAAACCATCGTCCGGCAGAAATGAACTCTCCAGACTCGCCGTTTTATTTGGCTGTGAGAAACCTTCGGCAGACGAGTGATCCCGTTTGGTACATGAGAGCACCCTTGGGAAAAAATGAAATAGGGAAATTCCTCTCCCTTGCCGCTTCAAAAACCAGACTACATCAAATAGGAAAGAAACTGACAAATCACTCGGTAAGAAAAACATGCATCTCAAAGGTTCTAGATGCGAACGTACCAAAAACATTTGTGGCCCAATTAAGCGGTCACATGCAAAAGCATTAACAGTTTGCAGTGCTACAAAACCGCCAGTACGAGTCAACAACAACAAATGTCATCAACTCTTAGCAGACAAGCTACTTCCTTCGAAGCCGATCGAAGCGCTAACTAAACAACAAAAGTCCAGCAGTCTTTCACTTCTAATTTGACATTCACAATCACCAGACCTAACTCAGATCCACTGCTATCTTTTACGAATGCCACGACCAAGGAAATGTTCTCTGGTGCAAACATACGAAACTGTTCTTTTCAAATCTACAATGGCCCTGTGATGATGGATCGCGATTGAAAGCGACGAGGACGAAGATTGACTGTATGTTGACAGTTTATTTGATATTTGTTAGAACTTTAAGGCGTTAGACTGATTATTAAACCCGTTAGTTGTTGATTCGATTTGTGCTAGCGAATTGTTATTTGTTTATGCTAGATTGTTGCTTCATTTACATTGCGAATTTTCGTTAAAAATCGTTCCGTGTAACATCAGCTTTATGTTCTTATACAACTGTGGACATAATATTTTGTTATTTGGTACACAGTTGATATTATATTTTATATTCATCTTTGATTTTTGTTTATATTACTGTATCATTCTTATTTAACGTGTAAAAGCAAAGTTTTGGAAGCCGCTTCAGTGCTTGCTTGGCGACTGGCTGGCGAAAGAGCCGGCAAGAATGCTGCAGCGCATTGTATAAATAAATAAACTAGCTACTGTCTGTATGCCATATAATAAATCCCTTATTAACCGAATACGTTCGGTCCGTACTGGAAAAATATCAGACCTCGGTCTTTTATGTACGAACCTCGCTGTCGCTCGGTCCGTACTGTCAAGACCTCGGTCTGATATTTTTCTAGTACGTACCTCAAATTCGGTTAATAAGTGGTATATAATGCAAAACTAATTTGCTTACTCTGTGCTCCAAGGCTCTGTGACTCTTTGTCCTCGTTGTCGAATGGATTGATCCAGAAACTCTGGAGAGTTTCCTTGCTAACCAGTTGGAAGATATTCCTAACGAATTTTGATCCAATTTTGTGAAGGACTTCTCTGTTTTTGTTGTCACCCTCGGAGATGTGTTGAACATTTCCTTCGCGAAATGTTCAGCACCCTGGAATTAATAAGACCTTCCGCACTGTATAAGTTTCGGAAATGGTTAAAGAAATGTGTGGATCAAATTTATCTGATCAACGAAACGCGACGCAATGGAATTTTTATGGCTGTCCAACGCCTCAACAGGATCATCAATGAAAAAGGAGAAATGTCATTCATAGTATCTGCACCCTGGCAGATTCACCTAAGTATATACATCTTCTAATATTGAATAGAAGAATAAGAATATGCTACTGTAATTATCAGTACAAAACAAATGGATTACAAATGATGGATTACAAATACCTATACCTGCAGAAATTGTACTCCTTAAAGATTATGCTCAAGTGATGAAACCGGTCGCCCAAGCCTTTAACATTCTACAGGGAGAAACAAACTACTCCAATGCTTACATGGTTAAGTATACTGAGAGATAAGCTTACCAAGAAGTTAGATATACCGGCCATGAAACCAGTCAAACTACTGGTCAAAGAACTGTTAAATGGGATTGATAATCGATTTGAATCAATGCTGAGCGATGAAAAGATCATTGCTGCTGCTATTCTTCACCCCAAATTTATAGAAACATGGACAACTGATCGTAACCTTAATGAGAAGGGTTAGAATATCTTCGATTTGCGATACATATTCTCATTATAATGGGCATACGTGTTTATTTATACTTTTTATGAATTTTAGGCATTTCTTTCATTAATGAGAGGTTTGAGAGTTTGGTACAGCTATTGGTTGATGAACCTAGCTGGCCAGTCCTCTGCAGAGGATAAAGATGAGACAGACTTTTTTCAAACTAAAAACAGGAAATTAAGATCATTTCTTGATAGCCCTGCTGATAGCCTTTGTGATTATACAAGATGGCCACTCCTTCGAAAACTGTTCATTGAGCTCAACACGCCCTGTGAGAGGCTTTTTATTGCCGGTGAACTTATTTTTCGGCCGCATCGCTCACGTATGACAAATACAAATTTTGAGAATTGCCTTGAGAAAAGATATTCAAGACTGTATGTACGTTATAATAGGTAATTAGTTGTCCGTAAATATTGTGTTTAGTTTTAATAGAACAAAATTGTGTTTCTTTGTTGTTTTTCGTTACCATTCAATACTCAAAAGTCAAAAGTAACTTGTAACTAAGTTACAACACAGTTATTAGAATATACATGGTTTGGAGACTTGATGGAAGTACAATACAACTCATTATCAATGTTATTGTCCAGGTTTATGCAAAAAATGGTTCCTTATCCGTCACATGTCTATTGTATTTTTGCCCAACTAACCAATAGCAATGGCTTGGCCGTGACTTGAACAAAATGTTAATTCAGAGCTTACTATTGGTTTATTTGTTCAAAATACAATAGACACGTGACGAATAAGGAACAATTTTTTGCATAAATGTTCCCCGACATAGTTAATGAGTTCTATTGTACTTCTATGTAGTCTCTAAACCATGTATATTCTATTAACTGTGGTTACAAAAAATACATTGTAACTTTCTAACTAAAACTAGTTAGAATTTCGAACTTGTAACTTGTTCTGGTAACTTGCTATGATTCTAGCAGAGTTACTGTAGCTAACTTTAATTCGTTTTAACCAAATAGATGCACTAAGTATAAGGTATGCGAATTATATCATATTTGAATGGATTTGCATCACCCAGTTAACGCGAGGCAACGATTTTATTCCAAATAATCATTAATTTTAATATGTAGATTGAGTTACTCTGGCGACGCGCAGTCGTTGACGACAAAGGACAGTTGTTTTGTCTTGCTAATGCGGATCTTTTGGATTATGATGTCAGCCAACAGGTTGTTCGTTCTTTGGAATTGTTAACACAAGGACAATCCAGTAAGTATATTATGTGTATCGGACATAACTTCCATTGCAAGAGGCAGTTGTTGCTGAATTTTTCTCAACTGATTCCAGTTAGGCCTCGCAAGTATATATATTAAGACTTATTATATAATAATAAATGTTGAATCATATATTATCCATCACCATGAACCCTCGGATACGCAGAGTGTATGAAACCCAAACCTTTTCAAATTAAAATTAACCTTAACGTTCTTTGAGACTTTGCAGTGCCCTTTTTTATATGTTATAAGGTTATACGGTTTTATAAACCTTAATGAATACGAAAGCTGCATGAAACTACTTCTATACAGGGTGTATCAAAAAAATTCAAATCGAAATTTTGCGTGTAATAATGCAAAATATATTTGACAAATTTGGTTGATTTTTACACCATTGTTAAGTTCATTTATTTCTCTTTCAAATGACACGTTGTACGTGTAATTTAGTTGAAAAATGAAGAAGTACTGGTTCGACAAAAAAGTTCATAAAAATCACCATTTTCCGCCGATGGGAACTGGACGTTTGTTTGATTGAAAATTAGTCCCAAAGGGGTTTAAAATCTAATCATTACTGAAAACTAAAACGCAAATTTATCGCAAAAATTCTGCTTACTCAATGTTCAACGATGGACGTTTGAAGAACACAATGCCCCATTAATTAAATTTGCATTTTCTTTTGTCTGGAGGTCTCATTTCGAATTCCCATCGGCGGAAAAATTTGATTTCGAGCAACAATTTTTAAGAGACGATAACCCGGCCAGTTTTGGTCGTGTCGATATAAGAACGGTATAATCGTAAACTAAATAAGCTAATCTTTGTTGCCGTATAAAAATTATATCGTTTACTTTAGTATTTTATACACAGCAGCTTGTCAAAGTTGGATTCGAATTTTTTTTTATACATGCACACTGTACAATCTCCCAACGTCACATATATAGCTATTGCTACAGGCCAGGTACCAAATGAACTTGAAACATTATTCCTTCCCCTTTTCTGCTTTTAGAATACCACTTGGTCGTGATTTGCAGCATTGAGAACGAGGACAGATCGAATATGGTTACATCCTTGGATCAGAATCGTCGCCATTTCCCGCCAATCCCATCTACGAAAGCTATTCAAAATTATTTGAAAGAACAACTTATGGTTTCAGGCACAGAAACAGTCGGCAATGTTCATTTGGCACCAGCAGCCACGGTTGACGTGGAAAAGTGAGTATTTTACGCAACACATTACCAGAAATTTGGGACAAGATGGCGTCTTGCATTGGGATAAAAACAAACATGGCGGCCAAATTTCATGCGAAACAATATGGCTTAATCACAAAACTTTAAATTACGCTTCCTATGTGTGTTTTTTTCTTGGTTCGGAGTTCGAATTCTGTAAATCGCTCAGAAAGGAAGAGTTATAACAAAAAATATTCACTCACTAGCAAATCCTCTAGGTTCCTGAGTGCGATTTATATACAAGTCCAATTTGAATGATTCGGCTATATAAACCATAGTAATATCGGTAAACATGCTCTACAATCTGGTCAAATACACCACTTTCCTTTTGGACGATGCAAAGTTCGGAGTTGGAAATGTCTTTGGTTGTGATATAGCTACCGATATAACTCATAAATATCTTCGTATTTTTTACCGCCACGGTTCCCACAGCGTTTGAAATTTCATGATTTTTCAGTGTGTTAAGCATCCGGCCATATACATTTGAAGCATGATTATAATTGCATAATTATACCATCGAGCCATTTTATGAAATTTTCACCAATTCCTTGGGTCAAGAAGCGGACGCTGCCCACGAACGCGGACGCAAAATGTCTCAAATTTCTGGTAATGACATACAATCGTTGCGGAAATTAAGTTAGGACACTTGATAAAATATATTCTGAACAAGCGACTGGGTTGAAAAATAGCATTTTAAGCCCACTTAGTTATGTCCCCCCTCGTCCTGGCCGTTTTTAATGTTGTTACCCAATCCACTTATTTCACCGTAGTTCATCACACTTCATCGGGCTTATTTATGATAAAGCAGCATTGAAACGGGGGAGGGGCATGTATTATTTCTTTTTAAACAAGGGTCCCAACACTTCTGCAAAGAATGTAGTTTAGACTTTGATCGAAGTTTACTGCTTTAAATGACCGTTCATGATTGGGGAGTCTAACAGAAAATAAGACATATTCATAATACATGAATATGGATCCCTCCGCCAAATTATCTAGCCAGCTACACCACTGTGTACGTATTCCAACTGCTGTGTGCCGCAGCCTCTTACTTTTTATCAGATGAGGTTTCAAGAGAAATTTTGGGATAGGAAACTTATCACTCCCATCACCCACCCTCACTAAGAGGTCCAGTATTACATTACATGTTTCCAATCCATTGGCTTGCAGTTTAGGCAAATTGATAATATCGATCACAGTAATGCATGCTCGCATTTATATTTTAAAAGGTTATCTGTTCGTGTGATTCAGTCGTCTAGAGCAGGCATGGGAAAGAGCTTGTTTATCAAACATCTCGCAGAACAATTGGAAAACCTTCCAAGCAACAAAAAGCTTCGTAAGGGCCTAGTTCCGTCGCTATGTGCTACAATTCCTGTGCATGGAATCTCTGTGGACAGTGATTGTGTCACCCGCGAATTTCTCTCCCATGCCGTAAAAAGGGATATTCCTGTTTCAAGGATATTTCATTTGGACATGTCTCAATCGGTTAGTATAAAGGTCATCGGAAATAGAAATATTCTTATATGCATGATGAAGTTAAAAAGTTAATGAACAAAAATTGAACTGTTTTGAGTAACCTAAAATTTAGGCAAATAACCTTTGTTGCATAATTGTTTAAAAAAAATCCTCTTTAAATACGACATTTAATTTGGTATATAGGAATTTAGTTCTGGCTCATTCACTTTTGAATCACAAATACTTTCTGAAAACTTGCTTCAGGTTGTGAAAGGACTTGACAATATCCTGTTTCAACTTCTCATTTTGAGAGTTGTAAAAGATAAGAGTGGGAATGTCTGGAGAAGAAAGTCGACTGATATGTATGTAGTTGAAATTACAACTGACAAATCATTTGAAGCCTTAACAACTGACGCGTCCTTAACAAACTCCAACTACAGCCAGGTACAGTCTCTTCCTCTCCTTCCTTATCAGCAATTAATATTGTTCAATTTTTGTAAACTTGTGTTTCTGTTTGTTTGGTTGTATGAATTTTATAAAGCATCCAACGACACGAACGCAAATGACACAGAATTTAGCGCGTATAGTATAAAAATATTGAAATGTTTAAAGTACTCTTTGTTCATGCATGCAGCAAAATTATTCTGATGCTTTCAAAGTAACCCAGATTTTTTTGTATTTTTGTTTTTTACCCACAATATGAAAAAATTTCAAAAAATATCAAAGCAAAATTCATTGTGAGAAGTTAAAAAAAAGAATATGATTAGAAAAATTATTTTAAAAAGCCTTGCATTTGCATATGTAGTTTCATTTTCTTTAATCTAACCCAGACTATGCGAAAACGACTGGCAACAGAAAAGTACTCATTTGTGAAATACCTACCTCGAACACATTGCTCGACACCCAGGGAAACGTTGGACAACATAAGACACAATAGAGGGGGTAAGTTTGTCTCAATTCTTAATATATATTTCATGATATTTTAGAAATTAAATAACACAATATAATTGTGGTGCATGTGCATGTATCTTATAGTAAGTGTTAACATTTCTGGAAATACTAATCCCCGAGCCGGTGCGGAGCACCGTGCGAGGGTACTAATTCCGCCCGGAGATTAGGAACTACACCCGGGTATTCTGACAGAACACAGGCGAATCCAAAGTTGCCCAAATGTCATGGACGTTCAATGGTCATAATAGTTGTGCGCATGCGCGAAATTTGAACGAAGAAAGAACGGTGGTCTACAACTTGCTGATTAGCTAAAACAAAAAGAGAGCATGCATGAGAGCGTCAGCATTTTATATTTTTTTAACCGTCATTTTGCAAACTATTTTTTAAAAATATAAAATGAAATCATGGAGTCAAATATTAAAACAATAATAAAAAGATTTAAAGATCATCACAGCACAGAAACAGTTGGTGAAATAGGAACGACTCGTAGTTTATAATCTTTGAAGTGGTAGGTGTCTACATTTTACTTATTCAGTGTTTGCTGTAAGAATGCGTTGTTATTTTGACAAGTGCGAGCTTGATATGTCGTTTTACAAGGTCAAGGAGCTAACCGACCGTTTAAGGCTTTACATCATCGCTTAAACTTTAAAAAGAGTTCTCAAAAGTGTACTGCAGAGTTTTGATAAAACAAATATTACTTTGCAGCTCATATATTTGCTAAAATCATTGAATAAAATAGATAATCGAAAAACAACATTCGACGTTTAGTGCTTGTATGTTTATTATAATTATTTGTGCTGTTTTGATGTTTTGAAGGTTTAGCTATAGAAAAGTTTAACACTCACTTAAACTGCAACGTATAATGCAGCAGGCAAACAGGTTACGACTGTCTTTGTTTCCGAAAAATTGCACGAGTTATTTCATAATATTAGCGTAGAAAGTTAGGTCAGGGTAGCGCACGAAATATTTTCCTACGTTTAAAATGGCGAGGGGTTGCTGCATGCATGTATTTCCATAGGCGGCCCCGAGAACTGATCTCGCTGACCTCGCGCGACGCTCATGTTGTCTGAACAGTCTTATAATATGACAAGGTAGGCAACTCTCACGCCAAATAAGCTAAAAACGCACGACGGTTGACTCAAACACCTTCACAAAACCGCAAATATTTCGTAAAAATATGACGAATAAGAAAAAAAGTACAACACATTAAACTTGAATAATTTTACTACATTTATACTATATTTTTAGCATTCAAATGTATTCCTATGCATGTATAAAACGTGAATGTTTTTTGGGTTTCTGGCAAATATATTTCAAAACCTATGCTGGGGACACCTTGCCTATACCTTCGTCATATTTTTAAATTGAAAATAGAAAGCTGATTGGCTCTTTTTAAACGACAGCCAATCAGCTTTCTATTTTCAATTTAAAAATATGACGAAGGTATAGGCAAGGTGTCCCCAGCATAGGTTTTGAAATATATTTGCCAGAAACCCAAAAAACATTCACGTTTTATACATGCATAGGAATACATTTGAATGCTAAGAATATAGTATAAATGTAGTAAAATTATTCAAGTTTAATGTGTTGTACTTTTTTTCTTATTCGTCGTATTTTTACGAAATATGTGCGGTTTTGTGAAGGTGTTTGAGTCAACCGTCGTGCGTTTTTAGTTTATTTGGCGTGAGAGTTGCCAACCTTGTCATAATATAAGACTGTTCAGACAACATGAGCGTCGCGCGAGGTCAGCGAGATCAGTTCTGGGCCGCCTATGGTATTTCTAGTATATGCCTTTGAACCATATCTGCAAAGAGAAACCCAAAATTACGTTTTGGGACTGGCAATATGGTGCAGTATTTTGTTGATGCGGTACGACAATGACACATTTAAATTCCTAGCACCCGGTCATGCATGCCTATTTTTAATGAGTCCAGTTTTAATGGGTAATTGTTATTTTCAAGGTGTTATTTTAATACCCTATGAAAGGGTTTTTAAGGGTATCAAAAATTTTGAACTACTTTAACCCCAATATTGGGATTAAAAAACACCTCGTTGGGATTAAATTAGCACTATTTGAGGGGTTAAAACTTTCATTTTTGGGGTGTTAAATTTTGGTGCTATTTTGACACCAATTTTAAAGTTATATTAACTCCTCAGTGGAGTAACGAGGTCTAACGCATTATATATTCATAATGGAGATTTGAAAACAAGGAGTGAAGATTGGTGATGCGCATCGCGTTAATGATAATTTTTATTGAAATTGAACAAAATTTTGTATTGAAATCATTTACTACATCAGAATACGTGACGAAAAGAATGCCTCGGATAGTTGTGGTAAGTTTATAACGATAAATGTCATAGAATCAACCGTTAAATAGCGAAATACATGGTCGATTGGCTGGAATAAAGCATCGACTACCGATCATTATATATCGAATTCTAATAACCAAAACGTCAATTTTTATAACGATAAAGGAGTATATAGCTACGTTGCCTAAACATTATCTCACACTACTCTAACATCCAAATCACAAAAAATTTCGAAATCACATTTTCAACAGACTATACCTAAAATAGCCCACTTGATATATTATCATGGAAATGTGAATTTCCCATGTTTACATTTTATTTGGTACTTTAAAACATGATTTATTCATGAATTATTCAGTAAAAACTATGTTTAAAAAGTACCAGGAATGGGTTTTATAATATTACAAGGTCCCATATTACATGGTTATTTTTGGGTGATCCTGGATATAAAAATAAAGAAGATTCATTACAAAATAATTAACAAAAAAACAGGAAAATCTTTGGTATTTGATTTATTATAAACTGAAATGAACAAGCATGCTTGGATTTCTTGCACATTAATTGTCTGAAAGTTGGTTAATATTTGAGTGTAATACTCAAATGCATTAGCTATATTTAAGTGCTATAAAAATTTGATTGCTCCATTTTTGGATAAGTTTAAACATATATGAGAGTTAAGTTGCATTTAAAACCTTGATGATATCTTTTATGCTACAATTTTTTAAGTAATACATCTCTCAAAACTGACCCTTAAACTTGTTATATATATAATTAACAAGCTATATTCTCATCAGGCTATAAATACAATTTTTTGAAAAAACTATTTTGTGTTCATATTATTTCTCAAAGAACCATGCATTGAACAGTGCAGATCATGTGAATCAAGCATGGAACAGTGCAGATAATTTAGAACCATAATTATACATGATATGTATTGCAAGGGTATAATTAATCTATGATTTGATGTTGCTGGTTATTTTGCATAAATGTTGTTGAGGTCTATAAGTGGGACATTCGAAAAGACAAGTAAATTAATTGTCTTTCATATATGAAAATTTAACTTTCATGAGCCATCAAGAATGTTAATTCAAAAGTTCAAATATTTTAAAATTGATTTCTGATTAAACTGAAGAAGTAAGTGTTTTGTTAGGTACAACAGAGTATGTTCATAAATTAATAAAGTACAAAACATTAGTGATAGTATCTTAACATTAACTTTCCTTTCAAATTTTGGCAGTTGATTTTAAAATCAAGACAAACTGACTCAACTAATTAAGAAAAAGAAAACCTCATGATGTGAGTTGAATTGCCAGGGATCCTATGCTAAGACTTCAGATCTTTATATAGCTCAGTCACAGAATACCTAACAGAAGTAGAACTCCTGTACTTTTTTCGTAAGTGTGTTTCGTCATGATTCGTCACTTAGCAAGTGCATTTTTTTGAGGCATTCACCCCCCTGCCAATACTAAATATGGGTGGATTTTAGACATTGGCAGGGGGGTGACTACCTCAAAAAAATGCAAGTGACGAATCATGACGAATCACACTTACAAAAAAATAGTATAGAGTTCTACTTCTGTTAGGTATTCTGTGGCTCAGTAGCCGGGTCTTTCTCCTTGTCGAAATATTTGCAAAGTACACACGAAGCCCTCGCTCGCTCCGTGAAAAGTGCTCATTCTCGGTACTTTTCATTCGAAAATGGTAAACTCAGTAGAGGACTCCCAACTGTGGATGCGTAAAGCTGGATTTGGCGACTACTGCGAGCTATTTCAAGGTAAATATTTAAAGTTATTCCTGCATTTAGTTTTCCCGCCTTTTTATTGTGTTAACTTGGCCTGCAAAAACCGACAAATTTATTGCAAGATTCTGATAGTTTGATTCTAAAATGTTTTTCAAATAGTTGTTTCTATAATTTTTGAGGCTGATCGATTTATTTTTTCTGTGGGGCTGTTCGGAAAATAGTTTTTCAGTCGCAAAACTGACAGGGAAGTATTTTTGTGTTTCTGATCAGCATGAATACATGATATGGCGAGCCTCCGATATTTACCTTAAAAGTTTCTGGGATATTTAAATAGTCTATAACAATTAGCATTCGTATCTTTAGAAGCAGTAGAAGGACAGAGGTCCACAATGCCCGGTAGAGGGTAGAAGAAGCACTGCCAATGGGAAACTCAAAGACAAAGTGGGGTGATTGTGAAGGATTATTTAAATTTCTGAAGATTTAGGATGCATTTCAATTCCAGAAAGCCCTAGCCTAGCGAAACGATGTTGAAAACGACTCTAAAATAAACTGTTTCATTTTCAATGGACGAAGCAACTTATCCTGATAACACTGCAGGCAGCAAATCTAGGTATGTGGAATATTTTTTCCTATTTTTTTATATTAGCTAAGTTACTTGAAATGATTCCTTCCTTATACTCACATGTTTCTGCTTATTTGCTTGAGTATGTTTGCATTTTGGATCACGTAGAACATATAGAGTTTGCAGGTCTGTTGAACAATGTGCTCTGGTGTATGCATACTAAGCACACTACTCAAATTTACACTCATATACATGCAATTTTTCTATTTGTTCCTAGAATGAAGACTCATTTCGTGGAATTGGCACAACAGCAAACCTCCGCAAATTTTACTACGAGGCAAATTGTAAAAGAAGAAACGTGGATCAGTATTGCTTACAGCCAGATCATCATCTTGGTTGAGTGAGTCTTAGCTTAGTAGAACTGAACAGCAAGTGCCTTAATGACTATACCATTGTGTTTCATGCATGCATGCATGCTACTCCACCTAAAAACGTTTTCTTGATTTTTTTGCAAATGTGCATGTGTATTAAAATGTAAATAGAAAGTATTAAAGAGCTATACTATAGAAGCAATTCCTTTAATGCGTAGTTAGCTAGCTGTACTCGAACGGAAACGTAATTGATCTCATGTGTTCAATATTATCATAAAAATATAATAACGATATTTGTGCTGCTTGTTTGTTGATTCGGTATTATTAAGGCGGTTTTTGATAATAAAATAAAATAAATTTTTGATACCCAACCGGTTTCATTTTAACACCCAAACAGGTGTCATTTTAATCCCAAAATCAGGGTTAAATTTTAATAACCATAGGGGGATCACTTTAACCCCAAAAAAGGGCTTATTTTAGACTTTTTTTTTTGTAACCCCTATTTTGGGGGTTAAAATATCACCTAAAAAAAACAGCGTGCGCTTGATATATTAAATAACACAATATAATTGTGGTGCATGTGCATGTATCTTATAGTAAGTGTTAACATTTCTGGAAATACTAATATGTGCCTTTGAACCAGATCTGCAAAGAGAAACCCAAAATTAACGTTTTGGGACTAGCAATATGGTGCAGTATTTTGTTGATGCAGTACGACAATGACACATTAGGCTCAGACTCTGGTATGGGCATACCAGTCTTAAAATAAGATTTAAATTCTACAATAATATACTTTTTTTCCATTGTGTTTAAATTCCTAGCACCCGGTCATGCATGTCCATTTTTAACATACGCCTATTTGTTTTGACGGATGCATATCGGAACTTGAATTTTTTGCAAAATCTTAAGATATCCTGGGGATTGCAGTGAATCACTGCTGGAATTAAACGACTCATATTATTGTTTGCAGGTAATACTGGATTTGACATGGAAAAGTTCCGTAGTGAAGAATATCAACGCACATTTCAATACCTTACACAGTTTGCAGCGGGGCAAAATTTAGACAAATTCTTGTTCATATATGATCCTCGTGTTACCATTGGCGACCCCGTTGATGCCTTAACGTTCATAATTAAGTAAGTATATCCGGCTCTTGGGAAATTTTATGAAATTTAATAATATTATAGTGTCATGCAGTTCTTTCAAACGAAGAAATCCTTTAAGAAAATCTTTTCCATCCTCTCGACCGAATTTAAAAAGATCGCTATATTATCAAACTGATAGCAGGAGTCGTCGGGGAGGTAGTTATCAAAATTAATAATGACGAATTGGTAGCAATAGTATCATTCAAGCTGGTAACATTTTTTTTTAGATATTGTGGGATTCGTGATCCATCTTGGGCAGAGCTACATCATTTTGTAAATTTCTTGAATGTCCAGCTTCGCGACTGTGAAGAAAGCGTTTTCTGTAACGCTAAGTTAGCGGGTGATCTCTTACAAGGTTTTAAGACTTTTGTGGTTCGTTTCATGATTGAAATGTCTCGAGTAAGTATTTTATTAATGTTCGTTCTCTGCGATTGGTTATCCAATAATTAGTGCTGTATTTAGTGTATTAGAAGTACCAAGTAAAGTAATATTTTATGGTTATATTTTATGGCAACAATGGAAAAAATACATTGATTTACTTATCCCAGTTGATCCTAATATTTAATAATTATTCGTCGAAGGCGAGTTGAATAACGATAAATAATAACGCCGCCATTTTGAAAAATCGCTTAGGTGATTATGGCGCAATAATTCAAATCACTCGACCAATCAAAGGCGAGAATTTTCAATAATTACTCTTGTAATTATAATAAAATGTCTTATTGTGCGTGTAACATCCAAATAATCTGAGTACAATAATCAACCAATCAGAAGCCAAATCCTGGACAAAATGCAGCCATCATTCCATTTTTGTTATATAATTTCAGCAATTGAAAAATCGTTAGTTTCTACTTCGGAATGATAATTATTTATTTAACCAAAAATTCGCAATGCAAGGAATGCAAGATGTACATGGTATTCCTATCAAGTTGTAAATTTTAATAAATTAATTGCGTCCTTTCCAAACTGTTCATACGTACCACTTCCAATATTGTATAAAAATTTCCTTCGAAAGTACCGAATGGGCATTTCGGTCACACTAAATTTCGCTAATTTATTTAAAACAATCATTAATCATTATCATATTTGGCATTCTGCCCCTGTAGGATTTTGCCACACGATCACTAAGTGACAGTAACTTGGGCGTAGATGATACACAAACAGCGGATGAAGATGATGATTTAGCCCCATTTGAAATACGGAAGCGTTGGGAATTGAGGTTCGAAACTTTAGGATAAAGTCATCGTTTGCTGTAATATACTATGACGGCCATGTTCCACATGTAGTTCAGTTTTGTATATGTAACGAAATCTGAAACCTAATAAGTGTTTTGAACGGCATTTAATAACTTGTAGGATCTTATATGCCAGAAATTATAGGGGCCTGACACAAGTTACTAATTCGTCTTCAATGAACATATGTTGTTTTTTTAAATTTTTCAACTATTATAGGCGGCGTTTTGTCAAAACCCTTTTCTTTTTATTTGTTTTATTTTTAACTTATGAACAATGTTTCGTGCCAAAAACCTTTTCTCCAAAAACTCACACTGATCTCTTACTGATTATTGTATCAAGGTCTATGTAGAAAACCGTACGCAGTTTATATGCCCATAAATACCCACAACAACCAGTGGCGTAGCCAGCCTGATGATTTTGTCCCGCTATTTAAATTTCGAGTTATTATAATTATTCATATCTTTAAAAAATCATTGTTTTCGCAGTCAATGAACACCAAAATATTAACATAGCGGGACAAATTGTTAGGCTGGCTACGCTACTGACAACAACCAAATTCGAATACATTGAATATAATATCCAACAATGATATGCATGCGTGGTCTCTAAGATTTCTGCAAGTACTCATTAATTCTATCTCTTTCTTTTTTTGTTACAGTCCTCATCCTTATATATTTTTTAACCATGACCGCGTCAGCATGACTTTCCTTGGATTTCGTCTGAGCGATAATGGTGATTTGCTTGATCCCGCTACCAATAAAGTTTTAGAGCAAAAAATGATGGAGCCAACTTTGAGAGGACAACTTAAGCATCAAGGAGTTAATTTTGACACCAACTACGAGAAACGTGACAAGTTAGTTGTAATAATGGCATACATTATTAACTTACTACCACTGTTGCTGCAGCACCAGGCAGACTAACCGTTTCCTATATAAACCTTTCTTAATGTTGTTGTATGAAAAGGCTACAACTATTTCTGATTTCTTGTTAAATTACGGATGTTTTCCTGTTAAATTACGGATTCATTCGTTCAAAAATTAATTTGTTACTTAAAAATGGCTTGCATAAACAACTGCATGAAAACGCGTTTCCAAAATTGATAATTGTTTGTGCCGAAGAGACAATAATGGTGTTTAGTAGGTTTATGGTTTATGTGAGATATTTGACTATTGATGAATATTACTGGTGCATTGGCTGAAAGAATTTCAAATAAAAACAATTAGCCAATTAAAATTTACCACTTTGAATTATTCATTAACACATTTGTTTCGATTTTGCGCCCGATTTGTAAAGTCGTTTCTGTTAGTCACGTCACTGCAGGGCAACTAATTTTTTCCTAACAGGAAAGTTTAACGTCTTTTTTTTATAAAAGAATGGCGCGTATCGAGAAATTGTGCAGCGTCATGGGAATCGAATTTTTATATGACCCTGATCCTACATACGAATTGACAACCGACAACGTCAAAAAAATCCTGGCAATTCACATGCGATTCAGGTCAGTAACCACTAAGTTGACATTCGACTGCCGACGGATAGCTGTCACCATAACCGTAAAGGGTCTCACGTAAAGCAATAAACATTTTAAAACACCTTAACATGCAATAGCGTTTAACCGCTTCTATATATGTTGCCTGCATGTAGCTAAGTTTACAACCGGCCCGATACAGAAATTAGCGATATTTGTTGCACGAGTTTATATTATGTTTCAAAAATTTGTTGCACGAGTTTATATTATGTTTAAAAAATACACGTGACAATGACCAGTCCTTTTTGTTTATTGTGAAGGTGTGGCATACCAGTAATTATCATGGGAGAGACTGGATGTGGCAAAACTCGGCTTATTAGATTTATGTGTGAACTTCAAGCTGGACCCGATGGACCAAAAAATTTGTTACTCATGAAGGTTTTTATACTTGAATTTATCAATTATTCCAATAGACCCAAGGCAAAGTATAGTAGACATTGATGCGAGAAGATCGTGGCGGCAACAAACTGGGAAACTTCTTCTGAAATGCAACTTCTGTTTTTGGAGAAAATATCGCGAAACACATATCTTTCCTGATTTGCTCAGAGCTTTTCAATTAATAGAGATCTGAATATATTTAACTGGATTTTTTAATGCATACTGCATGCATTCATGTTATTTCAAAGCTCAATGTGTTTATCGTGCAAAAGCAATTTGAGTAAAACAATGGATGTCAAAACCGTGTTTTTAAGTAAGTTAAGGGAAATTGACGAAATTAGCGAATTATAGCAAGACCGTTTAAGAGAAAGAGAAAAATATATTCGTAGACATTTTTGACCCTCCCAGCTTAATTGTGCTAAAATTGCTTGTGCAAAATTAAATATGCTAAAAACTGCTAAGGTTTCAACTTTTGATGCTTTAAAAAAACATCAAAACAGTAAAAAATCCTTAAGTACTAAATATCATTTGTTTTTTGTTTAAAAATTTACGCATTTGAATTCATTTATGCAGTTTGGAAGTGGTATTTTTGCAATAAAATTTATACTTTCAAAAATAATTTATACTTTCAAAATAAAAAACCTTTTTCCATGTTAAATTTTGAATTAAGTTGCAGTTCTTCATTGTCAATTATATCTTTGGACATATAACAAGCTCATATACGTGTTACGCAAAGCTTTATTGTGTTTAGAGATATGCATATAAAAATAGCTGCAAAAATAGAAATATCAAGAGCATGACAGGGATTAGTGAATGATTTTTGCCACAAGACGCCTGAGTAAATATATTTTTCGGCCATTAGCAAATATTAATCGCCTTTCCCTTTCATGTATGACATATCGTGGGATTAAATAAGTAATAAGAGGAAAAAAATATTTATAATCCTCTCAGAACTAATACCTGGATAAACAGTCTTAAGTCTTCACTTATCTTAATGGTCGCATTCTTTAAAAAAGTGTGCGTGCTGTAGGCCATTCAAGTTCTTATGTCAATCAATTGTGTTAAAAATGTTGCTCGGTCAAGCATGTAATAGATTACGTCATCAAAAGTTCAATTCGATAAAATAAGAGTGAAAATAGTTTAAGTTGAAAGATATTGTTCACAGATGTATTGTTTGTAAATTTTACTAGTTGTTGATGATAAACATTTTAAGTTGTGAACATTTTTAAGTAATGATCGATTGAGCAGAAGACCAACTCGACTAGTGCGACAACGCCTTAAACAAACAAGATATGAGAGCTGGAACGAGCTTCTAAGACCAACCCACATTTCTAACTTACAACGCTGATTGGTTGGATAAGGATCAGCCCACTCTGGTTGATGACGTCTGCAAGTTTCCCTCAACCGTTACTATAAAAGGGCGTGCACAACACCCCAACCTTCAGTAGACTAGCGGAGTGAACTAGCGGAGTGAACTAGCGGAGTGGACTACCGGAGAAAATAAAAAAAAGTATATGAAACGTTAGAAAAGTTACTTAACATTTGGTGCAGGATCGGCCTTACAAAACGTTCGGAAACTCAATCAGTCTACTATATACTCAGAAGAAGTCAGAACAATCAATATTACAAACATTGCTTAGAAACGGGTGCTGAAGCGACCTGATGACTGGTTCGAAGGAAACGCACGTTCTGTATTCATCCATACTTCTACTTATGGCAACGCTAGACCTTGTTTCACGTTTTGGATGTCTCTTCAGACAGCTGTCCACAACTTCTACACTTCCCTCGAACTACAATCGAAACTACAGTCGTTTTGCCCTCAGTCTGCAGTCCAATACGACATGTACTCTCTCTATCCGAACGTGTTGGCTATGTCGAAGATCCAGCCAAAGAGGCACCAATGGAAGCCTCCGTGGTCGTGTACATTCATGGTTTAGAACGTTGAAATATCAGAGTTTTCCGGATCCTTCCTGATGGTCAGAATGCTTGTATTATGGACATGAAACTGGACGCATTTTGAGATTTGTATAATATAAGTTTTTGTCATTCTCATGTTACACGTATATGTTTATGATTTGTTTGTTTATGTGCTATAATATTAAACACGAAAGTATAGCTGTTCAACTAAAATTCCTTAGGTACACTCAACATGCTGATTAAACATGTTGCCGTAGGATAGCGCATGCATGTTTTTAATTGTGTCAGTATATAAATTTAATTCTGATGCTTTTAGTTATGCGTCATTCGTGGATAATATATTTTCCTCTTCCCCCGGGACAGTCAAGGGTCTCCCAAACTTGTTGTAATGTATTACAATTCTTTTTCAAGCCAAAAGCTTAAATATTAGACACATTCTTGTTTTCTCTATGTAGACTCAGTATTTATATTGTCGATGAAAACCTACATTTTGGAGTTTGGTTTGCCGTGCATGACGTTTAAAAAAGTAAATTAGTTTCAGTTATATTAAGAAGTATACGTATAAAATTTGTTTGCATAAGTTGAAATATTTTGAAGAATTATTAAGACGTATATATATAGGTTTAGGTTATTATTATGGAGAGATGTTTTGTCGGAAGAGCTTTATAATAATTTCCTGTTATGTGAGTTGATCAACCAAGAATCTGAATACAATTTTCGCTGTTGCAATGATAAGATATTTTATGAAATTTGAATAATTTTTGGTACACTTTCTGACTGCATTTACAAAATTTATAATTTCGCTTAAGTCCCTGGTACATACATTCAGGAGAACAGGAAATTTTTACCCCTTGTTTTCACACTAATTTTGGTTTAATATTGCTATATTCTGACGTGTTTTTTATATAATTATATGACATTATCATAGCTAGATTACCCCTGAGGTACATATAGGCATAAGTAAATTATATTCAGATCAGTTGTATCTAGTATAATCGATTATGTAGTGTTGTCGTAGAATAACAACACGTACTATGTGTATAGTTTCAGTTATTAGGCATTTGGTAATATGCCCGTGATAGCCACGCCGAGCTCAAAAATAGTGCGAATTTGTAGACATGTGTAAGTTCATTATAGCTCACTCGAAGCTGGGGACAGCTTATTCTAGGTGAGGAGGATTGTTACGCAAAGCTTTATTGTGTTTAGAGATATGCATATAAAAATAGCTGCAAAAATAGAAATATCAAGAGCATGACAGGGATTAGTGAATGATTTTTGCCACAAGACGCCTGAGTAAATATATTTTTCGGCCATTAGCAAATATTAATCTCCTTTCCCTTTCATGTATGACATATCGTGGGATTAAATAAGTAATAAGAGGAAAAAAATATTTATAATCCTCTCAGAACTAATACCTGGATAAACAGTCTTAAGTCTTCACTTATCTTAATGGTCGCATTCTTTAAAAAAGTGTGCGTGCTGTAGGCCATTCAAGTTCTTATGTCAATCAATTGTGTTAAAAATGTTGCTCGGTCAAGCATGTAATAGATTACGTCATCAAAAGTTCAATTCGATAAAATAAGAGTGAAAATAGTTTAAGTTGAAAGATATTGTTCACAGATGTATTGTTTGTAAATTTTACTAGTTGTTGATGATAAACATTTTAAGTTGTGAACATTTTTAAGTAATGATCGATTGAGCAGAAGACCAACTCGACTAGTGCGACAACGCCTTAAACAAACAAGATATGAGAGCTGGAACGAGCTTCTAAGACCAACCCACATTTCTAACTTACAACGCTGATTGGTTGGATAAGGATCAGCCCACTCTGGTTGATGACGTCTGCAAGTTTCCCTCAACCGTTACTATAAAAGGGCGTGCACAACACCCCAACCTTCAGTGGACTAGCGGAGTAAAAAGCATGTGAAACATTAAAAAGCTCAACCTGACGGAACAGACGACCAAAGACAAGAACGCAAAACGACGAAGATCGAGAAGTAGAGAAGAGAAGAACGGAGAAAGAAGAGAACATTATTGAACTTTAGTAAACCCTTGTAAAGATCTCCTACCTCGCGTAAATAGAGAATTAAAAACTTATAACATACGAATAAACTGTATCCTTGAGCAAAATACCAAAAGACACCTAAGCGTTTAAAGCAGCTAGCTTGAAGATTATATAGATATTCCTATCCTAATTATTTTTATTCGATTTCTTTTCAAATTTCATTTTGTATAGAGTTTATAAAAGTTCATTTCAAATTTCAGTTTGTATAAAGCTTATGAAAAGTTTGAGAATTGACCGTTAAATTGCAAACGCTATTACTTGAAATTTTCGTCATAGCCATGCAGGGTCAGGAGGTTATTGATCACCAGTCTTCACGCGAACAAATTTGACGCGGGTGCATAACTAACATAACCGTCCAACGTCCACCCTAAATGCCCAACGTACCAGTGTGTAATTCCTAATCTTCGAGCGGAATTATTACCCTGGCACAACACTCCGCGCCGGCTATAAGTTTGAATCTTAGGTGAATACGCCGAAGGTCGAAAACTTATTGATTGATTGATTATTTTAATGAATATTTTTGCCTGTATTTAGGTACATGGTGGAACTAGTTATGCAGAAATTGAAAAGAAAGTGGTAGAAGCAGAGAAAAGAGCTTTTTACAATCAGAAGAATGAGGAGATCAATGTTGATACTGTCCTTTTCTTTGATGAAGCCAATACAACAGATGCAATTGACCTGATCAAAGAAATAATGGTCGATCGAAGGGTGAATGGACGTGCTATAAATCCTGCACTGACGAAACTGCATTTCATCGCTGCTTGTAACCCATATCGAAAGTAAGTCGAAACAGTGTGGAGAACGTTTCTTTCTCTTCTGTAAAAGTCGTTGTTCCAATTCCTCTTACGAACTTTCCTACTTCACAAGGGTGTCATAAATGGAAATTATTTTATATTGCCTTACCTATTTTTGCGCAGTATTAGAAATTTCAAGAAATACAATTCAACCCCGGCAAAATAACTTCCTAAGCTAGCCAGACCTAAGGCTAAGCATTATGAAATGACTGAAACACAGAGTAACCAATGTGACTAAAATAAGGCGGTAGCGGATGTGTCTATTTTTCGGAAACAAATATGTACAGTGAAAAAAGCAAACATCACCTGTTTTCCTACTGCATTAAGCAGGCAGTTTATAGACTTGACAGCTTGAGTAAAAGTTCAAACTTCACGATAAGTCGGTAACTTCAATACATCAAAACAGTACTAATCAAGTCTCCAATGACTGAACGTCGAATGTTGTTTTTTTCGAATATTTATGCAGCGATTTTAGTCGACTCAAAAGCTTTGAAGTGATGCTTGTTCAAAACTCTAAATTACACTTTCAATTAAAGCGATGTCTGTAACGCGATGGTATTATGCTCGGTAATAGCCTTTACTAGTAGTACCAAAATCATAATTATGCAAGTAGAGAAGAATATATTAAGCAAAAAGAGCACCTACCTGTTTGAGAAGAAGCAATAAACTATGAACACTTCTAAGCTTATAAACTTTAGAATTTAGGGTTTATGCCAGAATTACACGGCCTATAATCTCCAAATGAAAATACTTTAATAAGAATACCTTTACATAAAAATCTTTCAATATGATGTTAGAGCTGAAGTAATTTATTCTGACTTACCCAGGACCATCCACTTGCTAGTCTTCAAATCAATGGGGGATTTAGGGTAGGTCAGAATAAGTTACATAGCCTAATTTCCAATTCAAAATATTTTAATAACAACGCTATTACGATTGCAAGTTAGAGTTGTGGTAATTTATTCTGACCTACCCTGGATCCGCCACTGCCTCAAATATATCTGTATTTTTCTGGTAAGCTTTCTCAGTGTTTGTATCATGTTCTTTTGATTCCACATATTATTTTGATTTTATGTTTACCAAAAATTTTTACAAAATAGTTTGCAAAATGGCAGTTAACTAAGTTTTGACGTTCCCATTGAAATACAAGCTTTTGTCTTAGCTAATCAACTTATATATGCGCTATATTTTTCGTATTTTTCAAAATTTTGCAATTGAACTTAGGAATTGTTCCAATTCTTGAAACTGAACCGCATAAGCCCACACACCTCACCGCTTACAGGCCTGCATTTGTGGCCATGTCTTAATTGATATTAATAGGAATAATGATAATGAACTTGTTTTAGGCACACGAAGAAAATGATCCAGAAACTAGAATCTGCAGGGTTGGGGTATCATGTATCAGCTGATGAAACTGATGATAAATTAGGTATCACCACAATTAGTAGAAAATAGAATTAAAATGGAAGTTAGATTCTTTTTAGCAAAACTTGCATACCCTTTAATTTTTGTAAAAAATAAACACTTGCACAACGCTCTTCCACAGGTTCAATTCCACTCCGTCAACTTGTGTATCGAGTCCACCCCTTGCCAGAGAGCATGAGACCACTAGTTTGGGACTTTGGTCGACTTACAGATCACACAGAAGAACTTTATGCTGCGCAGATCGTGCGGAGGTCTATGGTAGCGACAACGCCAGATGTAAGTAGGACGGCCAGTATTATACTACGAACAAAAGAATTGGAAAGAAATTTTACTTATTCACTGCAAGCACGGCATTTTGAAATTGAACACGACAAAAATATATGATGTTTCAAATTAAGATCAATGATACAAAAAGTTCATATGAAAAACCGAATATATATTATTTTTCAAGAAGCATACTTCTCATACGTCTTATTGTTTTATTGATCACCTCTTCCTTCCTATTGTATATATTATGTAGATCAAATTTGATGGAACCGAAGCCCAAGCATCTTGTATTGCTACAGTGCTGTCAGCTTCACAGAAATATATGCGTGAACAAAAGGTGCATATTCCGTGTATTGCTACTTATTCCTCAGTTGAACAACATTTCATCCCGGCCGAGCCGGTGCGGAGCACCGTGCGAGGGTACTAATTCCGCTCGGATATTTACACCCACGATGTGCAAAGGCGAAATCAAAGTTATCCGCCATTATGCAATGGACCTCGCGCACTGAGCTATATTAAATTCCTGGAGGACCGGCTCGGGGCCAAAAGTTGAAGCCACTAAGATGGCGGATTTTGAACTTTGCTGACGCCACTTGGTTCCTTTTGCTCATGGTAGTTACCACTGACATACCGCGATACAAGGTGAAAAACTGTGTCCGTCACCCTCCCGATTTTTATGAAAATATTTTCAGCTTTCCGTATATTTTTTTGTTTTTCATATAAAATGGATAAAAGTGTTTCTCTTTTTCCCTGTTCAACAAATGGAAAGCACACGTAACTTCGTGCCCTGCGTCTGACGTTGCGAATGGCTTAATTCACTTATCGATAACATCCAGGTAAGCCGTTTTCCAACTTTTTTTACTATAAACAATTTCGTTTTTTGCCTTTCGAGTTTGGACTGTAGTATAAACTGATTACCAAAGCCTCTGAGACAAAAAATCCATCAAAACGCGTGGTACAAACAGCAAAGATACTATTTTCGCCTTTTGGTACATTACAGTGCTGTCAGTGCAATGTTATATACCCAAATTTTATCATTTTTTCTTAACTTGTGTGGAGAAAAAATTAAATTCCTGGCAGTGTCAATCTTTTGAGTTTGGTCTATGTTGTTTTTATGATAGCAAACATCAATGTTAATAGGTAAACCATAACCCCAGTGAGTCTACTATAGTCACTCTTCTATTGATCCCACCCAACATCAATTAACATGATTTGAGGGTGCTGATACAAAATAATAAGTTGCTGTAAAAAGTGTAAAATTCCAACCTCTGATAGTGAGCCCTGTTAAAGCCTAGTTAATATATTATCTTGTTTACCTTGTCAAATTCGAAGTGAAATTATCAATTATCATAGCTTTTAATTTATTTTTTTAGCTTCTTGCACCTTGTGAATAAATCTTGATCCATTTTTATTTTTCAGGATGAAGTTCATGCATTTTATGACTGTGCATTGTTATTCTTCATTACTATGTTATCTGATTTTTATACCAATTGTCATATTTATTAATTAATGAAATAACAGGGGGTAGAATACTGCTGTAGCGGGCTCAGAATTGAGCCTGGTCAGTGGTAAATACCATGGCTAAAAGGAACCAAGTGGCGTCAGCAGAGCTTCTGCGCACTGCGCAGAAGGCGAAATTCACCATATTGGTGGCTTCAAAAAGATGGCGGCGAAGTTACCGAAAAATGACGAGCCGGTCCTACAGGAATTTATTATCAGTGAACTCTATATAACTGGAACGATAACTCCTGACAAACATCCTTATTTAGCTTGAAGCCAAAATAGTTTTTCTGAGTTTTGAGACGAAATACTTGACGAAATACTTGAAATACTATTGAAAAGTTACATTTTATATGGAAATTTCAAGACTTGAACTGCAAAGGAAATATTTAAAAAAAAACAAAAACAATTACAAATCGGCAAAAAAGCAGGAAATTTTCAAATATTTTTTAGATATTTCCCTTTACGCTAAAGTCTCGAAATTTCTACACGAAATATAACTTTTTAATCGCTTTAATTTCATATGCGGCTCAACATTAGGCGTTAACAGTGGCGTAGCCAGCCTGACGATTTTATCCCGCTATGTAAATTTAGAGTTATTACTAGAAATACATGCATGCAGCAACCCCTCGCTATTTCAAACCAAGTACACAATTTCCTAAGTTAACCTGACCTAAACTTATATTATGAAATGACACAAAACTCAAATCAGTCCTATTATATTTTACCGAGTATATTATAGCTAATGTTTCCATCATTCAATACAAAAATAATCATAAAGCTAGTGTAAACATTGCCCGTTCAATTTTGCTGCATTCAGTATACCATGCCAGCAATTAAGTAACGGTTTAAAATCGAAGTTTCAAACGATTAAAACAGTACAAAATCTTCACAGACAAAGAAAAAACTTCAAATGTTATTTTATTCTGTATTTTGCAGTCGATGCCGGCGGCTAGAAGTTTCATACTTTATAAATATAGTGTGTATTTTTGATAGCAAAATTCAAATTACACTTTCAAAAACACTTTTTGAAGTTAAAGCAAAGGTGTAATAGCCTTTCACAGGTTTATGCGTTTGCATAAAAAGCTGAAAATTTAACAAATAAACGGCATAAAAAGCTGAAAAGTATACAAATACGGCTTTCTTATCGCGAAACAAATACGAAATAAACAAAGTAAACACGTACCCTTTGTCTTTGAAAACAAAGTTTGCAGATTATGAATTATTCCTCTTACACGGCTTTGTCTTGACCGTATCCACGTTCATCTTTGCTAACTGTCATGCTTCATATATCTTGTTTCTTCTCGTTTTACTTTCTTTGCACAAAGTTTATGAAACGCTTTTACAAATTACAAAAATGTTTACGAAATGACAGTTAATTTAAATTGCTGACGTTCTCATTGAAATACAAACTTTCTGTCTTAGCCAATCAGAACGTTCGTTGATTACCAGACGTTACTTGCGCATGCGCATAACTTACAAAACCACCCAACGTCGACCGTCCATGACAAAGAATTTGGACAACTTTGGATTCGGCTATGTTCTACCGGGTTCCGGGTGTAACTCCTAATCTCCGAGCGGAATTAGTACCCTCGCAGGCGCTCCGCGCCCGCTCGGGGATAATTATTCATTTCTTTAGAAATCTATTGTTTTCACAGTCAGTGAACACTAAAATATTAGCATTGCGGGACAAATCGACAGGCTGGCTACGCTACTGGGCGTTAAGTATTTCGGTCTTTTCACAGTTTAACAAATAACAAGACCAAATTTTCGAGTTTCGACCGAATTCACCGCGTGTATAATGAAGTCGGAAGATTTTACACTTGATAATATTTCACCCGGCACAGACCACATTTTAAAAGTAATTCTTTTGTGGTAAACACAACTTTAATATTCTCAAATGTATTTCACTATAAATCTGAATGTGTTATGTGATAAACGACATATAACTCCGTTTTCATAATGACAAAAACCGTGCAAAAACCGGTCGAGGCGTAACATAAAACTTCGGAAGTTGTATGAGACGTCTGATGTTATATTTCATGGTAATTAATAATTAAAACAATTTACCATAACACTGACTATAGATGAGTGACCTAACTTCCAGAAAAAAGGTAGGAATCTTGTCGTATTTTTGCCATTTTTTCACAAAAATATGAGGGTAAACTTTGATTCTTTAAAAATATACGGCCGTTGCGAGTTGCTATGACCAGTGAACTCAAATAAGACTGGAACGCTTACTCTGCCGGAAGTTTGAAGTCAAGATGGCGGACACTGAAGCCTTTCTTGTAGGTATGATCCAGGCCTCCAGCGCGGAAATTTAGGTAATATTATGGCGGCTGATTTAAAATACGGATTTAAAATTCTCGTCTAAGACTCAATTAGTCAATTTACGGACATTTTTTAAATAACAATAACACAAAAAATAGCATGTATTCTATACGAAGAACTATTGGATACACTTAATGAAACAAGAAATAATTTCTGTACAACATTGTTCGAGAAAACGTTGTAAACAGACTTCAAAATAAAAACAAAAAGTTTTGTTAATTAATAGCCATCACTCACCTGTCACCTCGTCACTCACAACATGAAAAACAACAAAAGCTCTACAGCCTCTAAGCGCATAAACCTTTTATTTACTGTGTTTTAATTACTTTTTCTGAAGTTTATATATATATATATTACATATTTCTGTTCAAAAACTGATCCTCCCCAGTACTCTATAACCTGACAGAGAGCAAAGTTTTTTAGTATTTTAACACGATAATTTTGAAAGGCAAAAATAAGGAGATATTTATAAAACAAAAAATGCCAATAAATTGCACAATTCATGAGTGCAAAAGTAATGGATATAACAATGGGGGGAAAGAAAACAACTATATTTCATTTCACAGGCAAGTTTATTCAGGCATTCATAACAACAGTGATATATGTCATGTCTGAAATGCAAGGCAATCGGTTTCAAAATATTTGATAACAGAAGTACAAGCCACTGAAAATAATTAATGTATAAATAAAAGAGCATTTCTATAAAATGAAGTATTAATTCACTTGTTTTACAATGGGAAAAGCACACACATTGATGTTATATTTAATTTTGCTGTATGTAATAAATATGTACACAGGCTATGTACGTACTATAAACTATAAACTATAAACACAAGTAGACAAAGCAATCAAGTATTCAATGGGAAAGAAACAATGAAACTTACAGTATTACAGAGTAATATACAGATTACAAGTATTTAAAAAATTAATATTATACTAAACCATAATTTGCATGTACAGGTTTCCTTTGAAGGATGTGGATATGCTCCAGAAATGGGAAAATGCTGTCATGGCAATAAATAAGAGCAACCAAGCATGGAAAGCCACTCGATTTAGTTTCATCTGTAGCAAGCATTTTGACCACCAAGACTACATCATTCCACCAACCTCTGATAAGCCCTGTAGATTAAAAAAATATGCAGTGCCATCATTGTTTTCAACATTGGAGCAACCTAGAGCATTGGGCCTTACCTACGCTGAAAGTGATAGACTAGGAATTCCCAGAAAACGCTCCCACCCCAGAGCTTTAAGTGGCATGTCACCCGCAGCTAAGGTGTTTCTAGACCATAACTACTCAAAACAAATGCCAGATGAGGAGGATATTAACGATGAAGAAGATATGAGCAATGGGAATGAGCAAGAAGAGAAGCCAGATTTGTCACAAAAACTAAAGCAAAAAATTAAAAATTTGCAACAGCGACTAAGAAGATCAAAAGCAAAATTAAATAACATAAGCAATTTAATTTTCCACCTACAAGAAAAACTGGTCATCAGTACAGAACAGGGAGGATTACTGCACGCAGCATTTGACAACCTTCAGCTATTACTTTTTAAAAACACCAAAACAAATGCCAAAAAGAAACCACAAGGAAGAAGATATGATGATCAGGTGAAGGAATTTGCTCTGACCCTTTATTTTTATTCACCTAAGGCCTACAAATACGTTCGATCCATAATTCCACTACCTAATCCTTCAAATCTACGAAAGTTGTCATCCTCCGTCAATTGTGAACCAGGCTTTTTTGAAGAAGCTTTTGATGCACTAGCAAGCGAGGCCAGTAGAGATGCAATAAAAAAAGACTGCTGCATGGTGATAGATGCAATGGCTATAAGAAAGCAAACAATATACGACCCAAAGAATGATTGCTATGTTGGTTTTGTAAACTATGGAGAGGGTGGTCCAATTTCTGACGATCCAGACACATTGGCTACAGAGGCACATGTTTTTCTTCTTGCTGGCACAAGAAGCAATTGGAAATGCCCTATTGGTTACTTCCTGACGAATAAAATCGCATCGAAGACCCAAACACAATTAATCAAGACAGCTCTGATAAAAGCCGCTGAAGCAGGACTCAAAGTGTGGTCAATTACTGCAGATGGAACATCTGTGAATATGAGTACCTTCGAGCAATTAGGATGCAAGTTTGGTTCCACATACGAGTCATTTCAAACAAAATTCCCCCACCCAACAACTGGAGAAGACGTATTCATAATTGCAGATCCTTGCCATATGCTCAAGTTGGCAAGGAATGCCCTAGCATTCCTTGGCACCATCAAAGATGACGAAGGCCAACCAATACGATGGGATTACTTCAAGGAACTAAACAAGCTTCAACAAGAAGAGGGGCTAAAGATGGGGAACAAAATTTCACTAAACCACATCAAGTTTGAAAAACACAAAATGAATGTGCGTCTCGCAGCACAAACACTGAGTTCTTCTGTTGCAGATGCCATTGAATTTTTAGATGTTGGCATGAAAAATCCAAAATTTCATGACAGTAAGGGCACTGTCAAATTTTTAAGAATGATCGATTGGCTTTTTGATGTCCTAAATTCAAGAAATCCTGTGGGGAAAGGATTCAAACAGCCTCTACGTGTCACAAACAAAGCAACTTATGAAGAAGTTCTGAAATCAACAGCAACCTAATTGTTATCATTATAAGTAGGTTCACCATCTCAACTCCTGGCAACTCACAGAAGGAAAACTTTCATCATCGGTTTTGTAACTGACATCATATCAACTATTAACATGGCCAACCAAATGTTCACACTGCCTATCAACCCCTTCAAGTACATTCTAACTTACAAGTATTCCCAAGACCACTTGGAACTTCTCTTCTCTTGCGTGCGATCAAGGGGAGGTTGGAATAATAATCCAAACACTTTGCAACTCAAATATGCTCTTCGACAAATGATGATGAAAAATGCCATCACTGCTTCTAAAAAATGTGTGTGGAATTTAAAACCAACACCATCATACCAATTTTTCACAGGAAAAAACACAGGGCACCACTTGGCGAGAGCATGGATGAAAATGGCACAACACAAGATGAAAGCGAAGAAGCAGAAGAAAACTTGATGTTCGAGCATTTAGATCAGAACATTCACTTTGAATTTATTTCCAACATTTTATTCTACATTGGGGGATTTATGGAGAAGAAATTAATCATGAAGGTTACCTGTGAAAGATGCCAGGAATATCTTGTTGGCAACATAATTCTGCAATCAGAATTATCAGATCATGACTACTGTGGAGCGTCCACGTATGACGAAGTGTCTTCAGCCTCTGCATTCACCCTGTTCGTCAATAACAGTGGATTGAAAATACCATCCAAATCCGTGTTTCGGACGATCGAACGATGCGAACACATTTTCAGGCAGTCAGTTATCGCGAACGGCATCAGCACTGTAAAAAAGCTAAAAAACAAAATGATTGTTAACGTTTGCCATCATTTGCTTTTTGAAGCCAGCCAATCAGTGTTTGAAGAGCACAAGGGGGAAAATGACCACCAGCTAAAGCTAATCAAATGGACTGCAGATAAATACTTCACGCTGCGATTGTTCACCTACGGCAAACATTTTAGTGAGACAGTTGGGCAAAATGGATTGCCTAGTTCCAGGCACCAGCTAAACAAATTGATTTTGTTTAATAATCAGTAGAATTATATATGTAAATATGTTTGAATACTTACCTTTCCAGCCATATTGATCCTCAGGAAAAATTCTTTTATATACGTTCGAATTTTGTCTAAATATTTTGACGACCCAAACATGATATGTAATATACGTTCAATATTCCATCGATTACATATTCTTCTTTAGAAATATACTCTCCCTTGAAAATTGTTTGAAAAAAGCGTAAAATGCCTGCATGATTTAAACAAAAAATACAAAATTTCTCCATTTCAACGAGTTTCCAAAAAATATAACCGGCCGCGTCGCCATGCTTCCACCCTTCGTGACTAATCCACGCAAAAAACACGCGTGTTTCCTTTGGAATTTCCACGCCAGAGGCCTGGATCATACCTACAAAAAAGACTTCATGATCCGCCATCTTGGCTTCACTCACTAATGAGGGAAAGTCAGAGAGTGAGCGTTCCAGTCTTATTTGAGTTCAATAGCTATGACTACAATGTTTCCACCTGCAGAAAAATATTTCCATACTTTTCTCAATTCCTTTTTCTCTCTATACCATGTACCTCCAAAACCCCCAACCCACATAAATTTTCTAACAATCATTTTACCATCCCTATGCTTAACTGATTTCGTTCAACCCAGGCGAGGGGTTGCTGCATGCATGTATTTCTAGTAGACGATTACAATGGTTCACCTAACAGTTTATCCCCCGCCCGTGCATGCAAGAAAAGGGAGATTGAAATATGGGACATGAAAAAACAAACAAGAGAAACGAAATGATTTCCAACTGATTATGACTAGAAGTAAATTCTTGTATGTTGTTAAACGGGCTTTTTTTCTTCAGAACGAGTGCAGCTTTGTCAGTTTGCGTGATGTTGAAAGAGCGATGAAGGTTATCACCTGGTTTTATTCGAACTCTGAATTGATCATCAAAATTATTGGTGATGTAGATGGAAATGGTGATAAAAATACTAGTTCTGAAGAATCTAGTGAAGAAGAAGATTATCAGTCTAAAGAAGAATTTGCGATAGGCGAACAAGTGCGTATATTACATATGCCGGAGTTTAGTGTAAAAGAAGGGGATGAACCAGGACCAAGAGGGGATTAGGATCTAATAATTAACTTGGCGCCTATAGGGTCAAATAACTAATAGATGTAATTTTGAAATCACTGTGTACATAAATATGATATTTTCATGTTTTTGTCAAGAAGAATAGTGTACAAAATTTAAATGTATTTCGATGTTTTCGCTTTTCAGCCCTTGAGTCAAATTGCCCGTGCACTAATCCTGGGGATTGGTGTTTGTTACTATGCCCGATTAAATACAAGAGAAGAATATTGTCAAGAAATCTCGAGATATTTTGACAATTCCTGTCCTCTTCCGGGAGGTGGACGCAGGATGCAAAGGGAAATCGAGAGGTAAGTGTCATCTTATTTTAGAGGTATAGCAACAAGCATTTCTAACTCGCTATATGCCGATTTGCTACACAGATGCTGGAGTAAAATACTAGTGTACTAAAAACAATTTAACATTTGCTTAACAGGCAAAAAGTCATTGGTATTTCTACCCTAGATCCTGGTATCCTAGGATATTTCTGCTCTACGTCGTATTTTGTATTCCCTAACAAGAAATGATTAAAATACCCCGCACAACTTACATGAATCTGGTTTTAGGTGTCAACGTGGATTTTTGAATGGCATACAAGTGGGTCAGAATATCGCCAAAAATATCGCTCTAAGTGAGAACGTCTTCATGATGGCAATTTGTACCGAGTTGCGCATCCCGTTGTTTGTGGTCGGCAAACCTGGCAGTTCGAAATCTTTAGCGAAAGACGTTATATCCACCAACATGAAAGCTGGAAACTCGCAAAGCGAATTGTTCAAAAACTTAAAACAGGTTGGTGCATGAATTAATATACGTGAATGGGTTTTCTGCATGATAAATATTCATCAGCATGGTAATTAGTCTTAATCCTTAGTTTTACGTGCCAGTTGGACCGATTACAGATACAGGTAACTTTTTGCACTGTTTTAATTTCCGTGGAATTGCTTTATTACCCCTAAGATTTTCAATTAATGTCATTGCTGTAAACGTTAGTCGTTTCTTTTTACTACCATACATGAATCGTTGCCTGTTGAATCTAAGGTCTCTCCAAAGGGGAGTGTATTTTTCCTGTTAATGGTAGCTATAATGAAAGTTTGAAATATTTTGTATTAGTATTTTAATCGTTTCCGAAATTGACGTTGACTGCTGTACTTTTCATAGATCCACATGCAATCGTACCAATGCAGTCCATTATCCACGCCCGAAGGCATCGTCTCTACCTTCAAACAATGTGCTAAACTACAAAAAGACAAAGACTTGAAAAAGTTCGTGTCTGTGGTAGTATTAGACGAAATTGGATTGGCCGAGGACTCTCCTCTGATGCCTTTGAAAACGCTCCACCCTTTATTAGAAGATGGCACAGCAACAACTGAAGAATCAGGGACAACATCCGATCATCACCGCGTTGGTTTTATCGGTTTATCCAATTGGTCATTGGACCCCGCCAAAATGAACCGTGGAATTATGTTGAGTAGAGGAGTACCAAATGAAAAGGAGCTGCAAGATAGCGCCAGGTTTGTGAGGGCCTTCTTGTCGATCAGATAAACCTTGAAATAGTATTTGTTTTATCAAAATTCAAAACCCTTACACGATATGTATATATGTGCGAGCTCATACTGTATATACATCTTCTTTACATATGTGTAAAAAGACTTCACATGCAACCCCAGTCATCCTTGCTTGTCCTTTTTTAGACTGTGTGATAATTATAGTACATGCATGCAAATAGTTAAAGAAGCTACCTTAAAAGTTAAAAATCTATATAGTTTGAAAATAAGTACCCGGATTAGCGTATATAAACATTTTTCTTGACCAATGAGGTTGCGTTTTCACATTTGTATCCTATTGTCTTAAACTAAAGTAAAGTAAAATGTTATCTGTTATCAAATATTTTTATACTTAGTGGAATTTGTTCATCTCGCCAAGAAATAAAACTACGTCTTGAGACAACTGTCTCGAAGTTATGCAAAGGGTATTTTAAACTCTACGAGGAACAAAGCAAATCAGACACACTCAAAAAAGCTCAAAAAGATGAATTTTTTGGACTTCGAGACTTTTACAGGTTGGAATATCAATAATTTTTTAGAATTTCAATATGAAAGTAGTTCGCTCATTAAACATTTTTGCTCGCATAAATGTCCAACTATATACCCTAGAATTATACCAAGCAGCAAGACTTTTTCCTTTGTTATGAGCTCAAATCATATATCAGATTTGTACGTATATATGCATTTTACGTACAAATCCGATACATCCATTTAAACATTCATCTTCATTTAATATAAAGTAATTCGGGAACTTATGAAGGTATGGAAAACCGGTACTTGTTATAAAAATTATATGCATGATTTTTTTACTCTGTTTTGCAGTTTAGTAAAAATGGTGTTTGGTTTTGCTGTACAAAAAGAAGAGCAGGGTGATCAAATCAGCGTTATAGAACTGGAAAAATCCATACGGAGGAATTTCAGTGGCTTAGATGACATTGATCCAGTAAAAACATTTTGTGAGAAGGAACTTTTTCCAAGACTTAAAGAGACTGTTGGGGTAAAAATGTAAAATGCTTGATAACACAGAGAATAATAATACATGGATGCGCGAAAAGTATGGTATATTTATGTGTTATTCATGTGTTATTATTATGAATAATCGCACATGTGATATTATCGCTGATATTAATGGCGGATTCGCTAATAAAACACTGCATATTATATATAATGAAATATGGTAATATTTTATAGAATTTTATTTAGCGTAAATATTTTATATTTCTTTTGAAAGCGTCCTTCCCCTGAATGCTTCCCGGTGAATCTTATTCAAGAAAGCCTTGTAAGAACCGAAAAAGAAGGGTGCGTTGAATTGCTAATATTTTTGTATTAAGTATAATTATCGTTTTACATTTTTAGCGAAAACAATTTTTTGCAATTAATTTTCTAATCGATGTTTTAAACCATGAGGCGATGTTAGTTTTGCTGGGAAAAACCTTTAGTTTTCATTTACAAACAATATATTTTGCACTTTTATACTTTAGGGAAAGTCGCTATTTACTTGTTCTAACTGAGAACTACGCAGCGCTAAGATTATTACAGGGGCAGTTTTACGAGCACGATCCAGTTATTATTTTTGGAAGCAGTTTCCCGAAAGATCAACGATACACACAGGTACAGTATTTTGACAATCTGTTTTATAAATATATGTTCTATAAATATATCCATGATTATTGTTAAGGTGTCTCCATACATTTTTTGAAATATAGCAAAACCATTATTTAGATTTTATTTTTGAAACGAGGGTTATTGTTAGAGGACAAAAATTGTAGCACATAAATTTAGCAATTTTCTAAGGGTCGACGTTTGCTCACAAGAATGACGTCATTACCGTTGTTATGGTAACAACGGCGTTTCAATATGGCCGCCATTTTCCCTTTTCCCGCATTTTACTCGAAAACAAGTTCGGCTCTATTTCATTAATCGCTTTCTTGTAAAAATATAGAAAATTTGAACAAGTATAAAAAAATTCTGTCTAGCCAGATTTTTGAAAAAATAGTAAATGTGATTTTTCTTGATAAATATTTTTTGGCTTGACAGAATTTTTTTTAACTAAGGTGAAATATCGGCCCTACTGAAACGCCATTGTTACCACAACAACGGTAACGACGTCATTTTTGTAAACAGTTTCAGACTTCTGGAATACTGAACAATATATACGGTACAATTTTTGTCCACTAACATGAAACCTCTTTTCAAAAAATTAAGTCTATATATAGATCATGATTTTTCAATATTTCAAAAATTGTAGGGAGCCACCTTAAAGAGAAGTGAAACGTGAATATATTTTTAATTATGATAATTGCCATTATTATATACACAAGCGCTGGATATTAGCTAATATATGCAATTTGATTGACTCTATCTCACAGATATTAGCTTATATATTTGTAGACAGTAGAGAAAGCAACGTCAGCAAAATGGCTGAAAGATTACTTTATAGAATATACCAAAATGTACTGAATTAAAGAGTGACAAACGTTGGATTGAAAGTATTCAACGGTATAGGTTTACGAAAAAAAACCGGTTTTGTTTCCTTTATTATGTTTTAAAATGTTCAAAAAAACGAGATACAGTATTTAATTATCCAATTTTTAAAAACGTGTATTCAGTAACTAATTGAATTAATTTATAATAAATTTGAAAGTTGTTTAATCCAGCGTTTGTGTATATAATAAAACAGTTATTCTGCTCAGCGTCTATATCAGCGCATACACGACTTGAGTTCGCAGAATAAT
The DNA here is from genome assembly GCF_004324835.1 of Dendronephthya gigantea. Lineage (NCBI taxonomy): Eukaryota > Metazoa > Cnidaria > Anthozoa > Malacalcyonacea > Nephtheidae > Dendronephthya > Dendronephthya gigantea. The sequence continues at coordinate 140,993 of NW_021163255.1, read as the reverse complement.
TTGCATGTTGAAAATCTTTGAACATGGCGTTGAACGTACAAACTGTCGGGGTTTTTTCCTTTTTATAGATTTGTCGAAACATCAATCGAATTAAAGTATGCATGGAAACTGGAAAAATGGTGATTTTACTCAACCTAGAAAGCCTTTATGAAAGTTTATATGATGCATTAAATCAGGTATAGCTACAGATATAGCTACAAAGGTTTTCCATAATTATAATAAAAAAAGTTCTGGATTAACTGAAAACTGTGCAATCTCATCATTGATCGCAAAGCTGTGCGATTAATAAGATTACTCGCGATGCACGTTTCGCCCAGACGAGAATTCTGGGGGTTAAAAAAGGTGTAAATGAAGTTAAAATTTATCAATTGTACCGCAATGTGGGTATAATTTTATACAAAAATACGATGTTTTTACTTTTATACACTTAATTGTTCTCAAAAAATTAATTGACTAATGCATGAAAAATGTCACCAATGCAGGGTGTCAAAATATTTCTTATTTCTAATTTTATCATTTCTAAACCCAAAACTTATCGGATTGCAAAAAAAGCCTATTGCTAAAAAATATTCTACGTGCTTTATAGCTACATGTGCTTTTTAAAAAATATACTTCTTGAAATGTTCAAAATCCTATTCGAATTAAGTAATCTAATTTTTCCAATGAAAAATAAAACTGCTGTTCACCGGGTTTTTTTGGGTCAGACGAAAATGAACACCCTTTCTTTTAATTCATTTATGATTGTCTTTAATGTAGTATTATGTGTATCTTGCTAATCAAAAGTATGTTGACCTTGGTCTGGGGAACCACAGAGTGAAGTGTAGAGTGGCGAATGAATTTAAGTAAGTATTTCAAATTATACATTCATTACGTATTTACACTATGACTTTGTGACAGTAAATAGCTGCAATAAATTTGATGAAAGTAAGGCCTAGTTCATATACGTCGCATTTTGGTCGCGTCAAATGCATTCAAACGATAGATAATGAGATGGTAAACCTCGTTCAGCCTCATTATCATCTCATTATTGTTGTATGTATCATTCGACGCGACCAAAATGCGACGTATGAACTAGGCCTAATACGCCAAATATGCTGAACCAGATCTCCAAGATCGTACCATTTTTTTAGTAATGAAAAGAATCATAGCCAGCAGATTTTCCTTTGAATGCAGTTTATAGCACTTGGAATGAAGTAGAATTAAATGTCTTTCCTTGATGATGGTATTTCTCCCTTTTATTTGGGGCATGTTGAATTTCAAACGTAGCTAATTTCAAACAACGCTTCTAAATTGCTCAAATTGCTCAATGAATTGGATTGGATAGGTTGATTGTGGTTGCTGAAAAAGATGTTGTTTATCGGCGATTTCCAATTCCTCTTATCAATCGACTGGAAAAGCATTTACTTGTAATGTCAACTGGCCTAACAAAACACCAAGCTGTTTTGGTCGAAAAACTGCAAGAGTGGGTCGAAGGTTTCTCAGAAGCATCTCCCGAATTTTCATGTAATAAAAGGTGATTAATTGTTTTGTTCGATATAAAGTGTTTCAGGTACATGTTAAGTTTAGATTCTTTTAGACATAATATTTGATGTAATTGCGACGTGATTTATATCGCTGAATTAAAGGTGGAAGGTTTTTGGGGAGTTTTTACTTGAGGCAACCCTGTCCAGCTTCATTCCGTGGAAAATTTAAAACTGTATCGTTTTCCGGAAAATCGTTTAGCCGAAGACATTAGGTGATTCACGGAGGAACCTGTACTGTAATAGACTTTTTGTTACCATTCCATTGCATCCGCGCACTCTTTTTAAGCTCTACCTGGAGTGTATTTGCTGAAAAATGCGATAATTATTCTTAAACAATAATGTATGTACATCCATATAGCCTATTCAAGCCTGGCGATTGCTTTGTTGGATACCATAGCGACACTGCTGCTGCAGTGATCATCAAAATTGAAAAGGATTCGCCTGATGATCAGGTAAGAGTTTTTGAACACACCGAGTCGATCTACTTTTGGCCAATTTTTGTATTGCACGGCTGTTTGTGCCATTTCACATCACCGGCAAACCAGTGAAATGACACACGACAGGTTATTTAAGAATTAAAAAACGAGTCGCGTGCCTTTATGCCTAGGATGTAATAATGCACGATGCGGGAATGTTGGGAGAATACGAGAGAAGCTTGTAAAACACGAGGCGTAGCCGAGTGTTTTACAAGCTTCTCGAGTATTCTTCCAACATTTCCCCGAGTGCATTATTACACCATAAAGGCACGCGACGAGCTTTTTTAATTCTTTTATAATATAACAAAAATTATTTATTTGATCAATAATGAAATTCTCCTTACATGTTATTTAAGATGTTGCTTAGCAACAAAAACTTCAAAAGCCAGAAGCGTGCATTATGGCCTCACAATGCACGCGCGGTAGCCAATCAAATTGCTCGTTATATCATACTTATATTATAAACTATATCATCTCATCTTATTATTTCCTAGATTCTTCTGCAATCAAAACTCGCGCTGTTACAATGTGCATCTCCTGATGCTATCGCAAGACTACCAGCGACAAGAATGAAAGGTGATGCGGAGAAGCTTTGGAATGTATATTTCAAAACTCAAAGACATGGAAGTTTGAAAGACTATTTGGTTGCTTGCCTGGATAGAGTTACTCCTGAAAAACACGGATCTCTTATACAAGTTAGTTCTCTAAGTTGTCTATTTTCACTTTAAATTCTGTCATTGTGAAACGTCCGAGTCTAATGCATTTATGCTTTAATAATAAATTACCGCAGTAATTACTGCGGCTATATTCATGCAACGCACATGATGAAAAACTTTAACCAATCAAATCGAGCCCATGTCAAACAGAAATCCGTACCGAAGGGCTTCGCGCGCTTAGAAACAGAGATCGAAGGTAAAAGTTATTGCCGACGTTTCAAGTTTTCTGAAAAAGTTCAAGCACTGAAGTGCATTGTACTGTACTTGCCAGTTACTTTGTAATATTTCGACCATGTCTTTCTAAGCTGTTTTAAGCTAAGTTTCAAAAGAACTTGCATGGATTTTCTCAGGCACTCTTAAGCGATAAATTGGGTCCTTTCATATTGCAGCGCATTTACATTCGTATAGATAACCACACACTCAAGATTGTTATCGCCAGGAAATTCACGGTCCATAGCATCAGATGCTGGATTCAAAGGCTCAAATGCTCGTTGTATTAGCCTTCAGGAATTTCACACTGAACAACAATTCACCAAAACATTAGAGTAAGTATTGATTTTTTTAATAGCAACGCCAGTATAATTTCATGCATGTATTATGTGTAAAATTTACAATTATAGTTGCAGCGATAGAAGCATTCCGAAAACGTTAAGCAATTTTTTTCATCATACAAACTTATCGGTTGATTTAAGGACAATTTTGATGGAATGAAAATTTTTGAATGGAATGAAAAGATGTAATCCGTAATCAACTGATACATGCGAGCAAAGGAATTGGCCACAATATTCTTTTAAAGGCTTTCTATAGATTCGATTGCTGTAATTACTATTTATATATTTCAACCAATATTTCAACCGAGATACTCGCGTCTTTAATATGATAGTAATTTCCTAAATGCAAAAATTCCCAGCTGCAAAGCCTCCATTTGCTTAAAACAAACCACGGGTCGCCCCCTAGCGACTTTCATATGCACACTTAAGCAACAAAACAGTATCTAACGAACTCTCTTTTAACCAATCTACGTTATCCACTCGAACTTTTTCGACCATTCTACAGGTGATAACACCTGTATCCTCATTTACATTCATTGTGTATGAAAATTCTGTTATGGCTAATCCATGCGAGTACTTTCCTAATCGTCAGAAATGCTGTCATTTCGTATTTCTGTTATTATTTTATTACATTTTAAGCAGTTATTATCATAATTTTTTTAGAGAATTTTTTGTTTCACTTGGTGGTGCTGAAGGTCTCCTTCTTGTCCAATGTGATAATGGTGAAGCGAATTCTAACTTAATCGCCTGCTGTCGACATCTTGTTGATGATACCCGGCGTCGTAAAATTGAAAGTTTTGATGGGCCTGTTAAGCCTATCCACGTCGTATTTATTATTCAGTTACCAAAGATTGCTGGTGGTTGTCAACACTTTGTAGGGTTTCAAGGTGGAAAGTGGCAATCGATCCATATTGACGAACTTCTTGAATCGAGCGAACAGCTTCCACAAATTGAACAGCTTATGAACCGCTCTGTGAGTGATTTATTCAAGCCAGTAAACCTTGCAAGCAGTGATGATATTGAGAGTATGGATGTTGATGAACATTATGATGGGGATGTGCGTATGGAGGACATTAAATTAGAGGTATGTAGTATTAAAATTGCTTGGTCATCATATTGCGTTTTTTTTCATGTAAGTATACCATTAAGCCAACCATAAATGACCACGAAAGACCATCAGTAGCGTAGCCAGCCTGACGATTTGTCCGGCTATGCTAATATTTGTTGTCCATTGACTGTGAAAACACTAAATTTCTAAAGACGTGACCAATTATAATAACTCGAAATTTAAATAGTGGGACAAAATCGTCAGGCTACAAAGTAGCTACTGTAGCTACGCCAAAGAAGACAATTTTCATCATTTTATCATTCACCCAATGCAAGCATTTTATTTTCTTTATCATATAGCAATCAGATAAAAAACGAACTGCTCTGAGCGAAATAAAGGCAGCATTGCTACTGAAAAATTGTCTGCAGGCTGCCGCAGCAAGAATCTACGATGAGTCAGCGGAGATTGACAGAGCCACGAAACGCATAGAAATATTGCTTGAGTTTTTACCAGAAGATGATACACAAGAAACAGGTTTTTTGATGATTATTGTTTTTACTCCATCATTTAAATGTTAAATAAAAGGGAGGATTCTTCCTTATATCATTTAGTAAGATCCATGAGCATATAAATGCAATGGACACTGTCCTAATTTGGTTTTAAAAAGACTTAGGCAGCTCAGCAGCTTACTGTGCAATTATCTAAAGATTTATCAATGTTCTGAACAATAATACTACACGGATGTGGACTATATATAGCATATATAGCCTAGTTTTGTTTGTGAAAATTCCTAAAATTTCATACAGAAATGTCACGATGTCGTGGCTATAGTATTATCACGATTACATATAATCAAACCAATCGCGTGAGTAGATTTAGGCCAATGCACGAAGATTGTATATTAATCATGCATAAAGAATGTTTCAAAATAGTTTAAAATCATTCTTAAGGTGGCTCCCTACAGTTTCTCGAAATTTTAAGCAGGGATATTAAGCATCTAAATGTTTGAGTAGAAGACTAAAATTTTATGTACGTTTCTGGCAACATATCTAGAGCCGAATTCTCTTGGCAGCCGTTGCTATGGCAACAGAGATGTTTCAAAATGACCGCCAAATAGAGTTAAATTGAGTTTATATTGTAAACGAGTTTGATGACGTCAAAATTTTTTTCATTAAAATTTTAGACTGTAGATGATTTATTCTATTCCAAAAAACGTTATTTTAGCCCTTTAAAAAAATTGCACTTGAGAGAATTCTTTTAAAACTTTACTTTCGATTAATCAGCTATAGTGTAAAATTTTGAGGAAAAAAAATTTGGGAGTCACCGAATTCGTTAGCAATATAAACTCGATTTAACTCTATTTAGCGGCAATTTTGAAACCTCTCTGTGGTTATAGCAACGGTTGCCAAGCAGAAGTTCTGAATAGATTTTTGCTTTAGATATGTTGCCTGATATATAGGTATATAAAATTTTAGTCTTGTACTCAAACATTTAGATGCCTAATATCCCTGCTTAAAATGTGCATCTAAAAATTCCGTGAGTAATCTAGTATATAGAGCGAAATGGTTACCCTAAAGACTATTATCGATATGTATGATTACGTTGAAGGAAGCATTTCAAGTTGGGCAAGTTTTAAACGCTAAGCTACTGCAGATTTGAACTTCTTTACCCAAAAGCTACATTCCGTCTTACTAAAGTAACGCCCTTCTTATTGTCAATTGGGGAAAATGCTCTTCTAAACTTCATATATAGGTCTTGTGCATTGGTAGACATGTAGGTGTCGCTAAGATTTCAATAAAGTTAGAAAGCCATCGCAATTGTATTACTAAATTTATATTTTCAGATCTTTCCCAAATCCTAGCATCTCGTGTTTATGGACTACTCGTGGAACGGGACGAGAAATGTTTTCAGGATCAGAAACTCTGGCTACAACACGAGGCATTGTCTCAGGGGCATCTCCAGGAAACTGGGACATTCAGAAAAGCGTTATGGCAGAAACTTTCTTCGATTGTTTCCCCGATATTGTCTGAAGTGATAGCATTCTGTGATCGAAATTACAACCTCAATATACCGCATGAAGGAAAGGAATGGAAATCGCGATTGTGGTTTTGGATGCTTAGTGAAGTACAAATTACGCCTTTAACTTACGATTCGTTTATTTCCCCTGAATCACAAAGAATAAGAGAAAGAGCCTTTGTTCAAAATACAGGTGTTGGACATCCTTTTAACGGGAAGTTTCCGTTTTCATGGATCATTAAAGATATAGTCAGCGATCTTTTAATAAAAGTTGCAGGTACGATCTTTTAACAAAAATTGCATCTAACACGTAATTTCTCCTTCAAACAAACTTACTAAATTTTTTATTGCTCTTCAGTCGCGGTTCGAATGAACCATACATGCAAGCAGCACCTCGCCATTTCCAACCAAGGAAATAATCTCCTGGGCTAGTCACACCTAGCCTAGCTATAACAATAAGTTTACATTATGGAATAAGAATGCGTCGCTAGCTAATCATTTGGTACAAAATATAGTCATAACATTAAAGTGTATGTCACCAATTTTCTGCAGACGTTTTATAGACCCTACACGCTTGCGGAGCTGTTAAAATTTCAACTTTTGAGGTTTCAGAAGGACATCTAAACAGTATCAAGCTCATATACAAATAAACGGCATCCTCTATACCGCACCGGTTTAAAACATTTTAAAGCTTTATACAGATTATAAATCATTTCTTTTTCGCTGTTTAATTTTAAAGAGCAACCATTTTTGTTTTTGATTACAGTTTTCCGAATTGGCAGTTAAATTGCTGAGGTTATCATTGAGATACAAATTTCGGTCTCAGCCAATCAGTAGGTCCGCTTATTAACGTTTTTCTCTCGTTTAAATTTCGGGCATGCGCATAATTAACAAAACCACCCAGCGTCCATGACATAATATTTGGACAGCTTTAGATTCCGCTATGTTTTGTTACATTACCCGCGTGTAATTCCTAATCTTCCAGCGGAATTACTACCCTCGCCGGCTCGGGGGCATAACCCAGTTATGGCTTGCAACTAAAAATAGCATACTTGCATGCATTTTTGTACTGTAGGCGACCTTTCAAAGACACTGCTTCAACTAAGAGGGATCTTTTACCAATCACCACTGGGAAATTACCTGAAAGTTATTTTTGGAGACAAAGAGAATAAAAAGGAAGCAACAGAAAACTACCTTCATGATTTTCTTCACATGATGTACAAACCGATAGAGAATGGGGAATTGGAGGTAAATAGCGGATGTTTATCCCGCGTAAGGTCTTGTGAGAATTCATTCCTTTGCACTGTGTTGATAATTATAATTCATTTAATTGCATAAAAGGCCCACACACATTGGACGCGACTCGAAATTTCGACTTTTTAAAGCAAAAAAGAACAATTCTGGACGGAAATTTGGAGAGCAATGGGCCCTAGACATGTAAAATGTGCTAATCTTCAGTAATTATCAAGAACATCATAACATAATCAAACTTGGTTGCTTTTGAAAACTTTCTTGTTTTTACTAAGATTGGGGGTCATATACGCTATATCACTCTGTTTCTTGTTTTTATTATGATATAGCTATGTTCTACTATTGTAAAAGAAATTATTGAAATTCAGCTTGATTGCTCACAATTCAAAAGACGCAGCCGAAATATTCGCATTTCCCTTGAAAATTTCGCTCGTTGAATCAGGGCTTTGAAGCCCACACAGACAGGACACGATTTTGCCAACGCGACACGAATCCTCAGTTTTTTGAGGCAAAAAAATTAAATTCTGGAAGGAAACTTTGAGAGCTACGGGTCCCAGACATGTCCAAAGAACGTTTCGTTCAGTAATTATCAAGAATATCATAACATCTTCAAAATTATAGTTGGTTTTGAAAACTCAAAAATTCGTAAAAGTCGCGTTGGCCGATCGCGTCCGGTGTGTCCCGACCTCACATTTTACGATTAACGTTTTTAAAGTTTTATTTTGAACTTTGTTTTCCCTTTAGTTGATATACGATGCCTTTTTCGAAGCTTCTGGGCAAATACATCAATTGCTGCACGAAAATGAAGATTTTGACATTGACATTCCTTTTATTCATTTCACTTACTCCCTCATTGAAGCTCGTTTGGCAAACTTTTCTGAACTGGTTCATGCTTTTCCCGGTCTAGTGAAAGAACTAATAAAGCTAGGAGATCGGTTGAAAGTTGGAGAAATGGTATGGTAAATGGTAATTAAAACTCGCAGGGTGCGATTTATGCTGAAACGCACTTCTCTTAGCTAATGATATTGCAGATCAGATTATAAAGGAGATATAATTGATTATAAAAGATATATAATTAAATGAGCAATTATGATTTTAGATACTGGATACGGTAGCACTTGAGTATTGCTTGCAGAAGTTGGAACCAACACCCAAAGATCTGGAAAGCATTGGTAATAGATCATGTTGGTGCAACCGTGTTCAGCGTGTTGGCCCAGTTGTGAAAGTTTTAAAAAATCTGAAATATAGCTGGAATAAACAACAGAACAAAGATGGTGACCAAGCTGGATTTGTTACTCGCCTGTTTGGAGAAAAATCTATTGTAATTTTTGAAGAATGCAGGTGTGTATATCCTTATTAGTATAACAGAGTTTTGATAAGAAGCAGATAACATTAACAAACTGAAGTTTGAACAATATTTCTACTGAAGCTTCCAAGTCTATTCGAGCTCTCCAAGCTTAGGAGTCTCATTAAACTCGATAATTGGGAGCCAAAAATCTGGTATAATGTAACTTATTTTTATGTGAAATAAAATGCGAAAATGGTAATAGCAATGGTATACAATAATTTATGCTATATAATTATGCTATAAAAACAAATTCCTATATTTCCGTACAATCAATTTTCAAACTTTTTCTTGGTAGTATTCACATTTAATCATTACGAAACAAAAATTCCTAAAAATCTTTTGTTTTTATCTTTTAGAATGATGTGGATACGTTTAGATGTTGTGCGCATGTTTATCGAACATACATGCCCACCTGGCCAGCGAACCTATGCAGCTAATGCACAGAACGCTTTTATACTGTGGAAGGTAAACTGATAAAGCCCTTTGTTATTCCGAACCAATCCAGAAAAAAAACTTAGGCAATCTTCCATGCACTTTTATTAATTTGAAACATATGAGAGTCTATCAAAAAGTGGCTCACTACATGTGACTCCAACGCGCTTTTGAGCGTAAGTAAATGCACTCGGTGAGAATTGACCTCAGAGCGTATTACTATACTATATTTACCTTCATGTGGTCAGACGGCTGAACCCAGGGGCGTAACTAGAACAATAAAGCGTAAATATTCAAATATTCTCATGTATTCAGTTCTGCTCGATATCGCACAATAAGGTTACAAAATTGAAAAATTTATCTCGGGATAGTATTTACAACAATATGCATGGTTTTCAATGTTTTTAATTTTCAACCATTTATACAAGATTTTGATTGGTTATTGCATACTCGTATTTTACCATTTAGCTTGGGTAACAGAATTATTTTATCAGGAAGTATTCATGTATTGATTGAAGTTCATAAATTTTAGGTTTTAGGAGAAAACCTCGACTTTTCTACCGTCCGTACTATGACTGCAATAGAGAGATTCCTGAAGGATTGCTGTGAAAGAATTAGCAAACGATTCATCAGGTACGTAGAGAACCTGCATTACATACGTGTCTACATTGTGTGAGAAGTTCAGAGCGTTTGTTCAGCAGTGATTTAGGTTTGCGTTACATAATGTATAGCTTCTTTTCAAGGCAGAGGTTACATCTTCCTGAACCGGCTTTGTAGACTGGGACGGTTTTCAGGAGGGACCATGTTATAGAAAACGCTTTCTTAGCTTCCTTCAGCTTCCATATGTATTTTGACAGCTCCGTCTGCTTCGCGTATTTCTTGTTCGCGAAAGATTTTGCGTGGTTTCGGTAGCACGTTTTTAAATCGTCCGCAGTAACTCCGGTGTACTTGGCTGGTGGATCTTTGTTGCACATGGACACTTCGGCTTGGTAGACTACGTTGATGTGAGGCATTTAGCTGGGCATTTTTCCGGACGTCTGCAGTTGCATTGTCGTGAGTTGTTTGCGTCGTCTGTGTTTGCGTTTGTCTGCATGGTTTTGTGTGTTTACTTAGTATTTTTTTTATGTTTGTTTATGAATGAGTACATGTTGTCAAGGCAGCCATAGCTAATTCGTACGTTATGTCAGTTGAAGATTTTTTGGAGTTTTTTTTGGAAGATGGGAAGTGCTTGTCTAACAGTTGTAGAAATTGTTGTCTGATGTTCGTTTTTACGCTTTTCCAGTAAAGGCTGTTTTCCACTTACGCGTTTTTCATACGCACGTACACGCACGTAAAAGTCTAAATCCTTATACATGTTACCTTTGAAAAAACTAAGTGAATGAATCGAAGGGATTTAACTTTCTGAATATTTTGGCATGCATTAGTTGACTTAGAAGTTAAATAATAAAAATTTAAAAGCATTTAAAATTATCCGTACGTGTACGTGCGTATAAAAAACGCGTAAGTGGAAAGCAGCCTTAAGGGGGATTGTACCAGATTGTGTTGCGTTGCCGTTTACGTCTTTGCGTTGTTTTGCTTTTGTTGATGTTGTCATTGTTAGTTGGTTGCTCGTATACGTAAGTGTTGCGTCGTAGTTGCTTTGTCTCAATCCGTTGTTGTACAGTTGAGATGCAGCGTCAAAAGTTGTTTTGTCGCGTGATAGTTTGTTGATTCGTTTGTTGATGGATACTGGAAATTGTCGTGTGATGGCAGGTGGGTGATTGGAAACACGGTTGAGGTATATATTCAGTGGGTCGTTGTTTGGTTTTTTGTATAGGGTTGGCATGTTCCGTCAGTCAAGTCAAGTTCAACGTCAAGGAAATTTACCCGCTTCAAGTTAGCCGTGGCGGTGATTTTCAGCCCGAAATTTTTGAAAGTTTCGTAGTACGTATAGCGGCGAGGCCGTCATCGCGGTACTGTCCGACGTTACACATTATGAAACACAAAACTAAATCACTGCTGAACAAAAGCCCGAACTTTTTACACAATTTAGACACGTAACTCGTCCCGATGTAAATTATAGAGAATTACAACCTAACCTGTCATTAGCCTGATGATCGCTTCATAGCGTGAAACTCCGAGTAGCTTAGCTAGTCTTACAGTAAATAACCATGTTTAATAACTATATTTTGAAGATATTACCTCAGTTCACCAATAACGAAGAAAGATTAATGAAATGCTTGCCGCAGGATTCACCTGAACCTTAATCTCTTTCTGATGAATTTATCTATACAGGGTGTATCAAAAAAAAGTAGACAATTTTGAATTGTTTAGAAAACTATAAATTTATTAAAATATCTCATAGATTTGTGCTAGTATGTGTACTTTACCATCTTCAGGTCATTCTAACACTAAAAACAAACAGAAAAATTAACCTCGAAAAATGGAAGAGCGGTTTGTGGAAGCATCATTTTGAATGGCTTGTGCAAACATGAATGAGAGGTTTAAAATCCAATTTGAATTCAAAGGCTGAACGTTTGGGTATTTGTTTACAAAGAATCGAAATTTCAGAAATTTTGATGAAAATTAAGTCAGCTGCGCAACAGCGTAAAAGTGGGCTTTTTTCCGTTTAACTCGCAGCTTGAGTAACTTTTTTCACAACACCATTGTTAGTTTAATCACCCGAGCAATCACTCATGCATGAAATCATTCGTGCATGAAAAATGCCATAAAAAAGCAAACGGTATATACGCATTTACAAACACATAGTAATGATTCCAGGGAGGGTTCACCCATCACCTAGGGAATACTACATTACAATATCCAATATTATAATGAACGCAAAATTTTAGAAGCTTTTGAAATTAAAAATAGTAAACATAGTTTAATGAATGGTTGTATTGGCAGGTTTATTGATATATAGCATTTGTAATTAGATGGACTGCATTATAAAAGAGAACGGTGTATGGCTTGAACTTTTAATAAACTGATGAAGCTGTAAATAACGAAACGTTTTTAATTATTTTAATATAAAAAAATTTTTATGTCCGCAGAAGCTGAAATCTCTTTTGTAATAGTATTGTCATATAATACCGGACATGTCTACATCATATATTTCATATATATATATATATATATATATATATATAATATATATTATATATATATATATATATATATATATTATATATATAATATATATATAAATAAAAAAACGCATTTGGCTTGGTCCAACCCGTTCTTTTAACTCTCCGTTCTTTCTGGCTGCCATAGTAGGTCAAGATCTTGAATCCCGGGCACCATTTCTTAAATTCCATCTCATCTTATTTTCAGTTACAGATAAAAGTTATATCATTTTTTTTAGATATGATATCACTCAATGTGAGATTTGTAAACGTCCACTGCGAGATCCTATTTTGATGCCATGTGATCATACATGTTGTATGCCTTGTGCAAGAGGGTGGTTTAAAGATCATAACGCTTGTCCTATGTGCAGGAAAGAAGTTGGTAATGACTTCAAAGTTGTTGCCAATAAAAAATGCAGGTATGGTCAAAAATTATCTCGAATTGCAATTGTCGTGGTAGCAATATGATGTTTCAACGCATATAGCGAAACAATTAAACGTTTTTAATATTACGAGGAGCTAGAGAATTTTGAAATTATTCGTATGGAGGGCTTGTATGGCTAAATAAACCGAAACAAGATTTTTACTCTAGTGATATTTACCTATATACTTTGAAATTAACGAATAGTTGTTTTACACTTGATTACAAAGGTTGTTTTTTGGAAACAAATCTGGTATACCTAAAACACATTTTTTACAAACGTAAACAAATTCTGGGCCAACATCTGCATATATTTTTGTTCTTATATATAATTTAAATCTGTTTTTTTAGTTTTTAACTTCCAGGGCGCGTATAACTGCTTCCTCGCCTGATTGGTTGACCAAAAACGATAATCGCACATGTGTTAATAACATGAATAATCACACATGTGTTATTATCGCTTTTCACAATGGCGGTTAGCCACTGCATATTAATATAATAAACTACAATAAAATTTTTATAATACTCCTTTAAAGAGATGCCCTGGAGATGTACAACAATTTCCGTAATCGCTGCAAGTCATTCTTCGTGGAGCTTGTTTCGTTGTATTGCTTTCGAAAACAGCTGCCAGAACCAGATTTAGTACGAAAATTCATCAATTACGTGATTAATGATGAGAATAAAACTGAAGCTTTTACACCTTTTGGTGGACAAGGAATTGATGTCACACCTGTTATCAGATCGTATATTTTGCAGCAACTTCTGGCAATAAAGGAGAGGTACGGCTATATATATATATATGTCACTGCAACTATATATAGCTGTTAGGAAACTCACCCACTAAATTCATTTCCCCCCCAAAAACATTTGCTTTTATGCATGCTTTTTATGTAAGAAATTACTGTTTCAAAGCATGTACTGAAAGCATGTTATTAGCCTCTTGTTATTGTGTATATATCATTCACCGCGTTTTTTCGTTGAATGTAGCTGCGTATTTCATTGTAAATACTGCAGTTAGGACAAAAATCTTTGAACATTAATTGTTAATATTTGTTCAATTTGTAAAAACAGTAAAGTTTTTTAAACGTTAACATTTTCTACAAGGTTTTTCAAGTAATCGATCCTTTCTAGACGAAATGAGGTCCTGGAATATTTGGAAGAATACCTACGCCGTGCCAAGGGATTAGGTGAAAGAGAACATTTAATCGAAGTTTGTGTATTGTGTGTTCAGTGTATGGAGGTATGAGAATTTTTAGACGCGATGTAAGATTAATAAAATGTATTATTATAATTATATTTTATATTCCCGTTGGCTGGAAAGAACTTATAGCTGGGATAATTTTGATGTGTTAACCTTTCTTGCGATGACAATTAGCTATACCGCCATTTTGGGGGTATTTTAAAGACATACACATCCAAGATTGCGAATGTTGAATGTTTGTGTTCGGAAAGATAAAATATTCTTATTGCTATACTCCTATGTAATTGATGTGTATTTTTTATCAGGACGTGGAAACTGTGACGTTATTAAAGGCAAGAGAAGGGGGAGAAAATGTGCAACTCAATATTGCCAGCCGAATACTGGATAGATCGCTACGAAATATTTCATCTTCATCAAACACTCTTACTGTTTCTTGCCTTGAAGATATCGCTGGAATAAGATCCGCATTGGAGGTCGTTTCTAGCTATTTGAGCGATGACTTTGCTGATAATGTTAAACGGTTCCCAAAGCTTTCGAACTGCCTTGCATCAGCGAAACAACTTTGTAGTAGATTTGTGGTTAAGTTGTTCCTTTTGAAACAGTTAGTTCGCCATGATCCGAATGGAATTGATGCGGTAAAAGAAAGATGTAGAAAAGAGGAACTAAATTGGATCATGCCCCCGCAGTCGGAGGTATAATGCATATGATAATCATTACCTGACGTTATATGTTCTTGTTTGTCACATATGTGTATGGCGTCTGCGCACTTATATTGCTTCCGCGGTCACAATAGGTTTTGTAAATTACAATTTATCCTGTCTCGAAAACGTTAAGGGATGCAATCATTAGGGTTTTCTCTGATTGATCCTGGATACCTTTCTCTGCGACACAGTATAAAGAACTCAAAAATTAAACAAAAAAATATTTATTAGGCTTTTACTCGAGGCAAACAAAGGTTGTCGATTGGCGTATTCTATTGTTTCATTGTTCGTTTGTATTGTTTTGTATAATTTGATCCCTTTATCTCGTTCCCCTTACTTTCGTGCAAGATATAGTTCAAACACATTTGTCTTGGAAATGAACTATAGGAGAATCGTATTTTGCTTTTAAACATAAAAATACAAAGCTTAATTATCTAAGAACACTTTTCAGGCGTTGCAGTATATGCTACCCGAGAAATCAACAGAAATTCTTTTCATTTCAATTGTTTAGGAACAAGATAAGACTCCAGACCCATTTATTGTTCATCGTGATGAGTATCATACTGTGCGAGAAGCTCTTGGCAAAGCTTTCCTCACATCTAGTCTCGACAACTTACGCGACGTCCTACAGGCGAGTTCTTTCTTGTGTATTTTGTTTGTGGTCAATTGCGAAAGGCTTTTCTTCGGGAATGCATTTTTACGACTTGTTGTACTAGATCACGATTGTATTTTACAGAATTTACAGATTCAGCCACCAGCGCGTTGGTGTTATATTTTGCTTGCCCTTTTCCGTGAAGTAACAACAAGTTTTGGACATTCAAACAAAGATGATAGAATTCCCTCCAAGGTAGGTTTTTACAGAGGTTAACACATTTTTTGCATCAAAAAATTTCCTTCAAGGGCCAAGGTGTAGGTTATTTTGTAATGGATAAACCTGAATATATTTACTAATAAATTCATTTGTATTCGTTTAGTGTACAGTATAAATGATGTGAACTTCGCACTGGAAATATTAAGTGCTGTAAACCTAATAGACCTTTATATCATTCCCAGGTCTTGAAAACGCTGAAAAAATACATTACCGGGATCAAGGACTTACCAAACGAAGTAAGGACTTTATGAACTCATTTGAAAAACTGTTCCCAAACACTGATACGTGATGCTCTAAGGGATGGGAGATGTTTGAGATAAGGTCACTGGGAGTGAGGGGGTGTCACTGTAGTGACGTCATGCGACGCGATGTGAGAATTGATTGATGAAAAAGTTGCAAAATAATTACCGTTCGAATTTTAATATTCACTTTCGCGAAATAAACACGTACCGTATGAAGATAAGTAGCAAGGGAGGCATTATTTACTCTACATATAAGTACGACTTGCTGAAAACGAATTATTTAACAATTGTCGATGTTTTGATAACGCTCCTAAATATGGCCAATGCGGAATGGGGTTTTTTCGAAAATCCGCACCGCTCGCTTTCGCTTCGTTCCGATAGAAATAGCTGCGGAATAACGCGTTCATCGATATTTGATCGACCCGAACATGCACACGTGCATAGAACAGCGCCCTGATATAACCAAGATATAACCAAGATTGGTGCAAAAAATCGTCCGTCCAAATGAAATCCGTGAACGACAATTACTCGCTTGTTCTCAATCAGATTACCTGAATTACCAAGAATTAAAGAGCAATTTCTATCATTATAAGACTGTATAGTATATATATAATAAAGTATTCATCGTTGAACTGAATTTCTTAAATTAACCAATGAATTTATAACATTTTCTTTTTCAGGTGAAATCTCTGGCTGAAGGTTTTTTGGAAAATTTTGGAAACGCAAACACCCAAATTCTGCAGTCACGTCCTCATCAATCTGCGACTGATAGACGACTTATTGATTTATTAACTCATTTCCTTGTTGTCATTAAATGCTCGCCTCAAAATCAATTGCTTCAACCTTTTTCGAATTTGGCATTAAATCCAGCTATGATGGTGGTAAGAATAAACATTTTTCCAATTTATAATGTTGTATATATAGGCTAACGTTTAAGGGGTTGTTTTTATATACGAGCCCGGTTACCTGAGATTCAGCGAATCGTGAGGTGATGCTGTGGTATTAAAATTAGCCTTTATGAAACTAAATTGCCTCATGCTATTGTTGGGATTACTACAGGGGCGTAGGAATTTTCTGGTAGGGAATTTCCTTCTGAAGGATGTGAGCTTTATGAAAATGAATGTATAAAAAAGTCCCGTTTACACTACACTCAATTTATCGACACGGCTAAAATTGGTAACTGTGTCCAGTTTTAAGCCCTGTTTACACTAAAGTCAATTTATCGGCACGGCTAAAATGGGTACCCGCGCCCTTTTTATTCGTGCCCGGCCTTTGTATTGATAGCCTGAACACTAATAAAATTGGGTACGCGTACCCATTTTAGCCGTGCCGTGCCAATAAATTGACTGTAGTGTAAACTACAGTAGTGTAAACTACACTACAGTCAATTTTATTGGCACGGCACGGCTAAAATTGGTACCGTACCTAATTTTATTAGTGTTCATGCAGGCTACCAATACAAAGGCCGAGCACGGCTAAACTGGATACCCGTGCCCGTATATAGCTATCCCGGCAATCTAGGCTAGTAGAAACAGTGTATAGACACTTTGAAATAAGGTGTATGTTTCTGTTTGTCATATAGAACGCTTTTATTCCCACAATGCCTCATGATGATGGCCCTGAGGTCATGCAGGCAACCACTGGCAAGTGGTACGGTAAGACTACAGTTATTTTTCAATTATAATATGTTCTTGGTATTCATCACTGGTAAGCTTGACGAATCTTTAACATCTCGTCTGTCAATGCATAATAATTAAAGCATATGCTTAAAGCAGTGCATAATAAAGAAAAGAATCATTAAAAACACTAATTTTACATTATTAGAGTGCCCACAAGGACATCGCTATGTTATTACTGAAGTGAGTACCAAGCTATCTATGCACGTGCTATACACATGCATATATATTATGGCACTGCAACTTTTTAGTTAATGCTGTGAAGCACTAAACGTTTGAGGTCAAGTGTAGGCGAGGAGGAAAACTAATTTAATGTTTGGAGTATATTCTTGCTCTCTGATGAATCTGGTATTAATTTTCTATGTTGAAAAGAATTGATATAGCTAATCTCTGTTCTTATAAAAGTATATCCTGACCCGGTAATTTTATTCATTTTCCCTGGTTCTCGCGCGTTATCTATAAAGCGATTGGCTAGTTTACTCAAAAGGGAGAATTAGGAGAAAGATTTATTTACAACAATTTAGCCTGTTTCCATGCCAACGGAGGTGAAAGGTGACTTCAGCACAACTTAACCGATATTTTCAAGTTTCAGACCTGCGTTCAGGGCCGTAGCTAGAAGCTTAATTGGAGGGGTGTATATTCATATATTCGTCTTATGCCCGACTGATTTCTTTTGTACGCTATTGTTCCTATGGTATATAAACATAAATATATGAAAATACACCCCCCCCCAATTAAGCTTGTAGCTACGGCCCTGTCTGCGTTAGCCGCGAGGCGTCGAAAGTACTATCTTCTTGTGATGTGGAATATACTTCCATCTTGTGCTGTCGCGAGGAAAACAGCCTCAATTCTTTAAATAATACTAAAAAAATAGAAAAAATAAGTGTTGGTGGATAATTTAAAAATTAAACGAGACTTACCTTAAGTCGATGTTTGATTGTAATTCTTTCTTGTCATCAGTCAGGAACGAAGGAGTAACATGAGAAGCACGCGCGCATTTCGATAGCCATTTTTCAAAGACCTTGCTGGTGCTCACATGGAACGAAGGAGAACGGGTTGGGTATGCAATATAATTTGGGTGGGCATGTTACTCCTTCGTTCCTGACTGATGACAAGAAAGAATTACAATCAAACATCGACTTAAGGTAAGTCTCGTTTAATTTTTAAATTCTTTCCTGTCATCAGTCTACGTCACTACGGAGTAACATGAGATTTCAAAGTTGTGAGCACCTAGCAAAATTCAACAACATTATCTGGAGAGACACGAGTGTATCGTGCATTGTGTAATTGAAATATCCGTAGGCAGTAAGTGCAGAACTAGCGAGATAGTTAATTATTTACAAACTGATCTAGTAAAGCTTGGCCAAAGTTGGTATCAATTGTTTTGTTATAATGTCGGCCAAAGGTAGTGGCGTTCGTCCACCCTCCAGCTTTAAGGATGTCCTTCAACGGAATGCCGGACTTCAGCCCACAAGACGTCGATGCCGAGCGGCTACTATGAGCGGAGAATGTTCCCGTGTCTATCCCCGCGGTAGCTAGCGTGTTCTTTACCCAGCGTCCGATGGTGGCATTACTAACCGCCTTATGTGGTTTGTGGTAGCTTACAAGTAGCTGTTGGTCTTGGCGTAGATTTTGGGTGCGGGAGATGTACTCTCGGATGTGTGCGACTGGACATAATTTCCCCTCAGACGGGTATGGTAGGATCTCGATAGGCTCAATGTGCTTTCCTGGTCTAGTTGTCTTGATTTTTTCTCGTATATGAAACACGATTTTGTCAGGCAAATTTTGCATGTGATTGATATCAAGCTTTACGAGAGTTTGACACCTTTGTGCTGTAATTAGGGCGAGTAAAGTTGTGAGCTTTTTCGTAAGCTTTTCAAGGCTCATGGCTTGAGGGTTGGCTGTTGATTGAAAGTGTCTCAGAACAACGCCGACGTCCCAGACGTGTGTATATCGAGGCAGTGAGGGTTTCAATTCAAATATGCCTTTGAGAAACCGTGTTACCAATGGGTGCTCCCCAAATGTGCGGTGGTCGTGCAGCGTCAAGATAGATGAAAGGGCAGATCGTGCTGTGTTTATAGCGCTGTACCCAAGGTTTTGCTTGTGTAGGTGCGTTAGAAAAGCCAATCCTTCGATCACACCAGCGTCATCATTAGCAATATGTTGCTCATGGCAGAACTTTTGCCATTTTAAAAGATAAGAGTTATATTGTTTACTCGTGCTGTTTCGCCAAGACGCTAAGATTATGTCAACTGTATCTTGTTGGAGGCCCATACCTGCTAACTTGCCCCCGACACAAGACAGACTAGAGGACTGAGTGTTTTGTGCATAGGGTGGATTGTCTGGGGTTGATCTGCTAGGCTGAGGAGACAGCGTTCCGGTTTCAGGAGAACTGGGTCGCGAATGCACATTTTCATTGCTTTGGAGTACCACGACTGCGTCGGCCAATCTGGAAGGACACAAATCCCTGTCGCCGTCTCCTCTTGTATCTTTTGCAAGAATCGGCTTATTACACTAAATGGCGGAAAAGCATAGAACTTTACTTCGGATAGGTCAACAGAAAAAACGTCCACAGCCTTAGCTCCCGGGTCGGGACGGTACGAAATGTATGACGGGAACTGTGTGTTTAAGCGGGAAGCAAACACATCTACGTTGGCAACGAAGTCTAGTTTTAGTAGCGCTTCGTGTAGTCGTTTATGGTTCAACATCCATTCGGTGTTAGATTGTTTCTGGCGGGATTCGAAATCAGCCTCTGTATTTTCTATACCCGGTACATGGCCGCACTAAGCCAGATATTTCGCATGATACACCACTCCCATATTTCCTTGCCTAAAGCATTACACTGGGCGGAGTGGCTTGTACCCATATGATTAATTACGGCAACGGCTGTAGTATTATCTAGTCTTACCCTAACATGGGTATCATTCAGTGAAGAACAGTAGGTTTGTAACCCAAGATATAATGCTAATAATTCTAGGTAGTTAATGTGGTGGTGTTTCTCCCCTTCACCCCAGGTTCCCCCCGTTTTGCTTGTTTGAAAAACCGCTCCCCATCCGCTAAGGGAAGCATCAGTCGTCAACGTACAAGATGGTAATTTGTGTGAAATGACGTTGTGAACATGAGAGATATTTGCGAGCCACCACCTTAGCTCTAGGCGGGAGTTTTCAGACAACCCCATGGTATCATCGAAATTTCCTTTTGATATTCGAAGTGCTTTGGTTTTGTCTGCTTCGAGTGAACGGTAATATAGAGGGCCATGCATCACCCCAGGAAAAGAGGCTATTAATTTACCTATTAACTGGGCTAAATCACGAATTTTTATCTTGCGTGAGTTCAATACGGTGTCACACTAATTTGTAATATCCGTACGTTTTTCATCAGTTAACGTAACTGTCATGTCGACTGAGTTGATGATAAAGCCTAACACCATAATAATCTGAGACGGATTAAACGCAGATTTTTCCGGATGAACGACGAAACCTAATTCGTCAAATTGTTTCAACGCGGCAATTACACAGGTAGCGCATTCCTCATAAGTGTTACCCTGGAGGAACAGATCGTCTATGTAACTTGCAATTATATGCCCAAGTTGACGCAGTCGGGCTAAGGGTGGTTTGAGTAACTTAGTAAACATTCGTGGGCAGCTAGACAGTCCATTAGGCAAACAAGTAAATTGGTACAGAACGCCCTTCCAACGGAAACGAAGGAATTTGCGGTCTGACGGGTTAACCGACACGGAATAGTATGCGTCCTTAAGGTCTAGTGAGGCCATGTAACAGTTTCGTTCGATCAGGTTAGTGATAGACCGTAACGTTTCCATTTTGAAATGGCGATACGTCACAAACTCATTAAGCTCTTTTAAGTTTAGGATAAGCCTATGGCGCCCATCTTTCTTTGGTCGTGTGAAAATAGTCGAGAGAAATTCGCCTGGACAATGCGCAGTTGTTTCAACAATCCCTCGAGATAGCATAAGGGCTATTTCCTGATCAATTATCGTGAACTCTGCACCCGAAAAGCTTTGCTTAGGGCAAAAGGTTCGCAAAGGTGTTTCCGCAAATTCTATTTTCGCGCCATGAACAATTCGCAATATTTCAGGGTCTGAAGTAATTTTGGACCATTTTGTGGCACAATATTGAATGTTGCCTGCTTTAAACTCTTTAACTCTATTTGAGAGATATTGTTGAATAGAATTTATTCGTGCAGGAAAATTACTCACCGATAATTGAATTTCCGCCAAGGTTTTTATGACTTGTTCTGTTTGTGTTTGAATGGGGTTTTCTTTTGGCCTTTCTGAAAAAACTGACGGCTGCCTCCCTCATATCGGTTGTGGTTGCCATTATCTCTATTTGGCCTCTCGTACGGCGATCTTTCATTCCGGCCGTATGACGGGCGGTAAATTCTGGGATTACCACTTCTGGTTTTGTTGGAACCTAGGGAACGACTAAGCGTGTAGGTTTCCTTAGTGTCTCTTACTCTTTTAGCTAGGTCTTCCCCAAAGAGCAACGGGGAATGCGAGGAATCATCGGATTTTTTGCACAAACTATGGAATTCAGCTCGCAGAGCTGGGCGGATGTGCTCTCTACGTGTGTGCGATAATTCTCCAACGGCGTGCCCGATTAGGGCGATGGCATCAATGATATTGGCGATTAGCGGCTTATTTGCGTCAGCGTTTTGAGTGACTATATGATCACAAGTCTGCAATAAAGCGAAAGATGCCTTTTGGAGCACTGATTGTAGGTTGCTCAGTTTGAGGTCACTGCGTTTACGTGCGTGTAGCATTTGTTCCCAGACTTCTGGGTTTACTTTAGGCACAGACATACTGCTGCTGTTGGCAGGCTGGTGATGTTTAGACATGATTGTCTTGAGTTTATCGTTTGATAGAACTACACCCCATCGTTTATTCGCGATATTAGCCAAGTTTTCATGGATTTTTGGCCCGGCTGGGTCAGCCTCTGAGAGATCTAGTTCGAGCTCTTTAAGAAGGTCAACCTCGTGGCTCGTGCTATTGTCCGATGTAGACACGTCGATCTGTTGATCAGGAGCGCAGTCTTTTTCTAAAAACGCTCTTACGTCTGCATCTGACGCCGACACGCTTATATCGTCGCGATGATCAGGGTCTGACCATTCTGAGGCATCTGAGTGACGGTCGTCGCGCTCTTTAAGGAGTGGTGGCGGCGCAATGGGCAGTGCTATGTTACGTTCGAACATTTTTTGAAACAAGGCCGCCATTTTACTCATGTTCTCATTGATCTCGGCTAGATTCCGAGCCGTATCTGCGGTGAGTGTCTCATCAGTCTGGCCGGGTCGGCCTGCGTGATCGCCAGTTTGGCTGAGGCTAGTCGTTTGAGTAGGTTCAGTGGTTTCCCGATCGTGATCCATTATATTACTGGGAATGGTAAAGTTAAAGTTAATCTAAAACAAAAAGGTTATCACAAAGCAACGTTGGCAAAAGCAACTGCAGTACTCACCAACCAGCAAAGTCGTATTCAGCAACTAATGTAGATAATACCAACTATATAGGTCTTCGATGCTACAGCTATGAAAGGCTAACGTACAATGACTATCGAAATGCGCGCGTGCTTCTCATGTTACTCCGTAGTGACGTAGACTGATGACAGGAAAGAATAGTGCTGTATATGTTCATGTTTTACGGTTCTATGCATCAATTGTAAACCATACAGAGATATATACTCGAATTATCTTTAATTTATTATAGTGTGGGAGGCCAAACCAAAACTATAATTGTCCAACATGCCATAGCCCTATTGGAGGCATGAATTACGGTCTAGCAGCAAACAATAGAGATGCATCCAGGTAAGTTTGTCTTGCTAAAAATATAATGATTGATATGTGTTTTAACTGCATGCTTGGTGTATAAAATATGCATGAAATTATAATTTTTACCAATGGGGAACGCGACGATGGACGATTGTCCATAGGAAATCTCATTTATCTCGTAAAGCTGGTTTTCCACTAACGATATTTTTTGCGCAAAGCGAGTTTATTCTGTTGCATTTGCGCAATTTGTTCCAGTTGACAAATCTACATAAAAAAAATTATCACTAGTGAAAAACCGACCTAACTACACACCACGTCGATATTTCTGTCTGACTGAGTGCTTGATTGTGAGAACCTCAATGATCACAAGATCTGACAATTAATCCGATATCTTTCGGGCTTTCCAAGTATCGCTCTTTACACCTCCCATTCCCTTTGAGATTTTAGCCTCTCAATATGGTTGATTTGCCGTTGCCACTAGCATTGCCCCGGCATCGCATAGGGTTTATTTGAGTAGGAATTAAAAGTAAGGGTAGGGATTTGATATCTCTCCAGGGAAAAGTGAGATCGATAAATAGAATTGAATAAATTAAAAATTCAAGGTATCTAACTCCATAGTAACCTGTTTCAGAGGTCACTGTGCAGTTAATTATAGAGGTGTAACATTTGAAACATTTTAACTTTTCAAACAATTTAACGACACAAGAAGTCGTTTTGGGGCATCTGTAGAACGTACGATCACCTGCATGAAAAGTTCCAATTGGAAAGAATTGCTGATTGTATGGCTGTATTTGCAGAGAAATTAGAGTTCGTTGCATGTCGTGTAAAGCTATGCGTTCGTGATGATTGAAGAACGTCAGACTTCGCCAATTGCTCTTATTTCCCCAGTGTCAAAAATATACTTCATTTTTATGCACTTTTTTTAAAATTAGGGAAGATCGAACTAGCACAGGGCATATTCTTGGCCGTGCTCAACCACAACGGGGAACAGTAGAATCAGAGCGAAATATGAATCCTTTGTCTTGCGGTGTATTACGTTGCCTGACACATTTAGCCATGTTGTTGGGAACAGATCAGGATATTCAGGTATGTTTATTAAAAACACGGAATATTTCCTAAAATATTCTCCTCTTTCTGAGATAAAAATTAAGACCCTATATTTTCTGCAAACTTTTAAGTCTATGCCTACTAAGCAATAAATTTCATATTCTGTGCAGAGAATTGCTGCAACAGTAAAACCAGCAGTTGGCGATGTTGTCCAGTTCTTGAAGGAACATATCAAGAATGACATAAGATGTATTGCACGAAATACTGGCCATAACGATGTTGAGGCGGAACAAATAATCCACCTAGTTCTTGTTGGTATTATGAACAACACAGACCAGCAGAGAGGTAGGTTTGATGTATATGTAGGTATTGTCTTGTTGCGCTGTACCTTTGTTTTGCGTGTCCATTACATCTTCAAGTCATACATTCGTTTCATGTATAGGGTTAAATTTTGACATCAGACTAGCTACTAAGGAGTCAAGAGCAGCTTGGGAAGATGCATTTTTGAACACTTATTTGAATCCGGTTCTGTCTGTAAGTTGGCTGAAATGTAATTAGTGGCATGCGACAGTGATCTTGTCATCAATATCTGCATAGTAAATAAATCATATTTCAAATGCTGATTTTTTTGCAGAATATTTCCAACTTACTGCAAGAAAGCCTTGGTCGTATGGTCCGAGATGAAAGGCTTGGTAAGAATTAAATAGGACAAGTTATTCGATAGTTTGATATTATGTTGGATCCGATGTTAATATTTTATGTTTTGTCTTTTGATTCGCTTAATGATAATATAGTGTTAAATAAATAATTAGCTACGTTACTTAAATAATGAAGTCAAATTAAAAATTTGATAAATAAGGATTCACTGGGCATACTACAAGATACAGTCACTTCATAGATTGCATGTTTATTGCATGATTGCCATTAATTCATTGCCCAGAAACTATTCAGTGCCGTCGCTATCTCAATAAGTGCATGGAGCTAAAGGGGTGAAATAAAGTTATATACTTGGTTATACATTATTCATTTTAAAATCCATTGCAGCTAGAAAACATGAACATACAGTATATAAAAAATGTCTACCGCTTAATTAGGGGGTGTATATTCATGTTTACATATCATAGAACAATATCGTGGGAAAAAAACAGTCAGGCATAAGACGAGTATATGAATATATACCTTAACCCTAGAGATAAGATTTGGCTTCAACAATTTTGGTCATTTTAATCAGTATAGGTGACGTTCCAGTTGTTTTTAGTTTAATGGTCATGTTTCAGGCCCCTTGCCTTGAAATAGTTCGATTTGAATAAAAAATGTTCAATATCGTATACTGACCTGTGCCCAAGTGTAATTTAGCCCTTTTATAAATATTTCGAAATGCAAATTTGACTTTATGTTAATTACCTCGAAGATTTTCTAGGAATTATATGAACATGCACGCTTATAATTCTCATTGTTATATAGGTGCTGTGTATTTTAAATGTGATTGGTTCATTCGTAATCACATGACTTTAAATAAATACAATGTTTCCCGCCAGGGTAACAATTAAAAAATTGTTGCCCGTATATTGTCATAACAAAGTAAAGTATTTTTTTTGAATGAAACCCTATACAACAAAGCACTTAATGTACACTGCCTCGGGAAATAGTGAGTTTTGTTTTCCCTCGAGTCTCAATGTCTCCCTCGACGAACATCCAGAATCTTGGGAAAATAAAACTCGCCATTTCCATCGGGAGCATACATTAAGTGTATAATATTTATAGGCAACAATCGTCTGATGAAATTGATATATGAACACGATGATCCAAAAGAAACCGTCGCTACAGAGCTCACTCCGATGTGTCCAGCGCTATGGCGGCATCGTAAGAAGATCACCATAGAATATTTATCGTTCAAGTTTCAAGAGTATTCTCAAGATGGCAATAAACTAGAAAGATGTGAAGTTTTGGCGGAATTCTTGAAAAAAGTATGCATTGTAGGGCCTACCTGAAATCAAAATAACATCATACTTATGAAGAATATTCCTGTGGTATTTTTCCACCAAAGAATTAAAATCACAGAATTTGCCATTAATTTTGAATATTTTCACATCTCTTATGCAGGAGCAGCATCTTCGAGCGTTGCAGTACCTCCCAGATATTGTAAAGTTACAACGGCTTCTTTTTGAGAAATTTCATCGTCGCTTAGATCGAATTGAAGCGGAAACATATATTATTGGAAAGTTCCTAAAAAGCGGTAATAAATATGTTTATTTTTTAAAATATTATATTTATAAAATTGAAAATATCGAAATATCTTAACACACTTATAATATCTGTTTTTTAGGGTCTAGTTCACAACACAGACATCAGTGTGCCAAGTATGCTTTAGACGTTTGAGAGCTTAGTTTTACGGTAGAACAGAGGGAGAGTTTTTGCCGCAATATACTCAAATTAACTTCGGTACGGTTGCGCAAAAAATTTCTTTCTTTTCGGACGTGTATCTAAACTCTGAAACGACTGCTGAAGCGAACTTAGCACGTGAATATCTGTGCTTTGAACTAAAATTAGAACAATTATACATTTCCACTTTAACATATTTCATGAATTTCTAATATTATAAATATGCAAATGATCTTTTTGCGGTGTACCACCTTAAGGTTGAATTTCATCGTCGCTTAACTCCCCAAATCGTGCCGCCATTTTGTTACTAGACAGATATGAGCTAATATCTGTCTAGTACTCAGTAGTAGAAAACCAATCAGGTTGCACATTAGCTCATATCCTGCGCTTGTGTATATAGTAATACCTGTTACACAATCGTAACTGCATGTAGATCTAATTAAAATTGTTCCTCAAATTGTTTATCGAACAAGAAACCCTTTGTCTTTTAATTGAACAATAACAGTCTATGCATAGAAATTAGTTAATTGATTAATTAGAGTATAGCTATGTAACAACGTACAAAGATTGAACCACGTATTCGTGGTATTAAACATCCTGAAATTGTTACTTAAATTATCAGTCGCATTTGTTTGTTCAGAGCTTAATGAATGTAAAATAATTCGTTGAATCCTCATTTGTTGAGTTCTTGTTTGTTGAATGACGTAAAATACATGCATACAATTAGCTAAATAATTTAAAAAAAGAGTGTTTAGGTTTTTTTATTAAATTTCTTTAGTCCGTCCATAAAATCGTAGAAAAACAAAGTCTATTTTGTGACCAGGTTGATATGCAGATACGGATAATATAATTATTTTACCTTGCAGCATATCTCCTATATGTAGATACAGATAATATAATTATTTTACCTTGTAGCATATCTCCTATATGCTGCAAGGTAAAATAAATATATTATCCGTATCTACATGTCAACCTGGTCACAAAATAGACTTTGAGATATTTTACCAAGTGCTCTATGGGATAGATAAAAAATTAATCAAAGTAGTTTACCTTGAATAGTACGAAAGATTAAATTGATTAAACTAAAATAAATAAATAAATACATGACAAATCAATTTTTTTTTCTTGATTTGAAACGTTCGTAAAGTATAAGTTTTACCTGTTTTCATCTCTTGTGTTTTCTCTTTAGTTTCTCAAGTAAAAGAACAGTTTATTTCATTGATCGACAGCTTTAGAAAGGCATGGAAGATTGTCCGAACAGCTCTTGTGCAAGATGGCAAGTATACATTTCCAATTAAAATACATAGCTATATCTTATTTACCGACTGAGAGTTCCGTACTAAAAAAATAATTTCCTGAGCTCCCCAGTAAATAACGTTTTTATTTTTAATTTTTTACATAAAAATACCTTT
The DNA here is from genome assembly GCF_004324835.1 of Dendronephthya gigantea. NCBI lineage: Eukaryota > Metazoa > Cnidaria > Anthozoa > Malacalcyonacea > Nephtheidae > Dendronephthya > Dendronephthya gigantea. The sequence goes on along the minus strand of NW_021163255.1, from coordinate 112,797 downwards.
AAAGTTAAAGCCATTGTGTAATAGTCTTTAATTGTCGGTTATGTCTTATGTAGAACGACATACATTTGTACATGTAAACTGGACATTGGGGGGGCCCATATTCATATATTCATGTTAACAGACTGTAAAGACAATTGATTTGAAAAGAAATTAATCCTGCGTATCACGAATATATGAATATTGGCCTCCCCAATTATCGTTCTGGCTACGCCACTGAATTTCCGCTATGTTTCCTCACAAAACACGAGTAATTATTTGTTTGTTCTATTCTTTATTTTTAGGACCATTTTCAATTTCACAAGAAATGTGTTCTTTTGAAGTGACAAACTCAACAGTAATTTCCATGTTTTTACCTGCCCGTTCAGGCGTGGGAAGATGCGCGTTAGCCCTGAATAATTTTCTAGTGACTTTGCACAATGATTTCATTGGCCGTTGTAAGAGCTTGCTGAAGGATGAGAGTAGGTGGGTGTGATAATGTAGAAAGATTCGGATATCGATTAATATACCTTCTCGCAACATATGTTTTTAAAATTTGCATGTTTATAAAATTGAAAATATCGAAATATCTTGACATATCTTGAAATATACTTAATATCTGTTTTTAGAGTCTAGTTCACAACAGAGACATCAGTGTGCCAAGTATGCTTTAGTCGTTTTAGAGCTTAGTTTTATGGTAGAACAGAGGGAGAGTTTTTGCCGCAATATACTCCAATTAACTTCGGTACGATTGCGCAAAAACTTCTTTCTTTTCGGACGTGTATCTAAACTCCGAAACGACTGCTGAAGCGAACTTAGCACGTGAATGTCTGTTCTGTGAATTAGAATTAGAACAATCATACATTTCTACTTCAACATATTTCAATATTTCTAATTTTATAATATGCAAATGATCTTTTTGTGGTGTACCACCTAAAGCGGATAACGTCTGTTTAAAAAATCGCAATGAACTTTATACAGTAGCAATAATAGATACATAGATAAATTCGTAGCTAATTTCATGTTGCAGTTGTGCATGATGTCAGTCATTTTTTTTGTTCATATATAGAAACATTTCTACTATCCACAATAATCCAGATGTGTGGTAAATAACACCTTAACGGTTTACTCTATATACTTTAGGTTACCTGACATGTCTCTGAAGAGTGTTACTAAAGCTCATCTTGTGGCGTATGATCCTGAAAAGGATTTCATACCAATCATCCTTGCACACTGTGATTATTCTTTAAATCTTGGCGAAGAAACAGTGCTTGAATTCAACTGGAAATCATTGGAGAGACAAATAGTGGACAGATTCATCAGAGGCAGGCCCAGACTAACGTCCTTGGTAAATAGTAGTTTTTAATATCTTCTTTATTATACATATCTTCTATCACAAGCCTTGATTGAGTGTCCGATAAAGTGATGTTGTTATGTTCATTCTCCAAGGTGAAAAGAATATCTTTGGAATCGCGGGTGATATTTAAGTTCAGATTCGATGTATATCATTGGATAATAATCTTGTTTTTGCTGCATATCAACAGTGTACTTATCTTCAGTTCAGTATTTCGATGATACGTGACTTTACTCACATATTTTCTTATGTGAGTAATTTATCATGGGGTTTTACAATATTTTATTGGTAGTATGTTTCCCATTTTCTCGTTTTGTGACGTCATTACAAGAATATCGATATAATGGGGGTCAAACCGAAGAGATTGATGGTGTGCGATCCAAAATTTTGACACATATGTCACAGATTAAAACTTCTGGTATCTTGATTAAACTTGATTGATACATAAAATGCCAGCAACAGCTGTCATATTTCATTTTTTCTATTACTTACGACAGTAGAGGAAGCTGATTGTCACCTCCGAGTTGTTTACTTTAACAACTAATTAATATTATAGTTTCTTTCCCTCGATATCATGCAATGCCACAGTTTTTGTAGTTTTTGTCGCGTCGTTTCTAACTTCATACAGCTTGGCATGCATGTTTTTTCCCTGGTTTTGCGTACTTTTGGTCGTCATTTTATTACAATTATAATTACGTCGTGAGAATCACAACCAACAAATCACGATGATATTTTAAATGTGTGGGCTGGCGTTGCTAGTTTTTTTTCTGTGTGAGACAAAATTAATTATTCACCATTAAGCATTGATGATTTTGTCATTTGACAAATTATATTAATTTGACCTCCTCTAATGCATAATTTTTCCCTAGGTTGAATTGTTTGTGTTCAGTAAAGACATTTGTGATGGAGAAGTATTTAAAGCTTTACAACAGAAAATACCTCAGGTAGGTTTAAGTTATAAATCAGACATGACAGTGTCCACTTCGCGGGATATAGGCGGAATCGTGGGGCATTCATATATTCTAATAATTGGTACTTTTGATTGTTTTTTTATTCTTGGAGGCACCAGGTAGATGAAAGACAAAATTACTCAATTTGCTTAGTGTACTGGTCGTCCATGCCAGCATTATTGATAATTTTAGAGTAAAGTAAATAAGTCGTGAGAACAAGCAAGTCGAAGGTGTCCATAATTTCACTTCCCATTACAGATCGGTCAAAAATGTTGCTATATTTATATTTAAACTGTTCTCAGGCAATCAATTTGCTATATTTACATATATATGCTATTTTTATATTGAAAAAAATATAAATTCCTATGCGACCTTGAAAGTAACATATTTGCCTATTTAGGTGGAGTTGACTCGTCCTGTTCAAGATCAAATACTCAATGAACTTAATCAGCTGACCGATGTTTGCGATGTTCTTAAATCACTCCATATTGCTATTGGATTTCTATCCTCTGCTGGGGGGGATCCATCAATGTCTGTTTTTGATTACCTTCATTCAGGACTAAAGATGGAAGTGAAAAACGGTCTGAAAAGTAGAAAGGTGATTATTTATACAGCCACGTTATGTTTAAAAAAGATATCTTAATAAGTTTAGTTCATATTAGTTCATAATTATTTAGAAGCATGGAGAAGCAAAACCAGTGTTTAATATTAATTTAGGCAGTTGTAAATTGTAAACAAAACGTTTGCTTACTTTGCGAACTTTTAATAACCTCTTTTATTCATGACTGGATTTTCTCGCAGGCTGAGCAGTTTTGTGAACTGCAGCACATCGTTTCTCTTTGGCTGTTATTGTCTCTAGAAAGGGCAAGGATATTGACAAAACATAAACAGGTTGGAACCACTAAGCTATATACATTAACTTGTTTGTTTCTACGTGGAAACCTAATTTTTTTTATGAAAATTTTGATCGCAAATGTATGTGTTACTACAAACTACATACAATTGAAGATACTCAGTCGATGTTTTGAAGTATCTCATAGTATATTATTAGCAAAAGTGCAATATTCACGTCAAAATCTATATTTATTTACGCTTGCCTAAAAGATTTTAGCGCTCTTTAATGATCTTAAATAGGCCAACCAATTAGATGTAGACGTAGACGTGACGCAGATTAGAGCCGGGTACCGCTATTAGCGATAGCAATCTAACTTTGACATACCGCTGTCTTTGTTTCGAAAATGGGGACTACAATTATTATCCAACTTCGGATTAAATTAAATCCCCATACAGACGAGCAAGTTTTACTTGTCAAGCTTTCCTTAAGTTCGATCGAAAAATTCAGCCTAGTGGAAAACTGCCATTAAGCCATGAGCAATTTTATGCAGAAATTTGCAGACAGGGCCGAAACTAGCGCGACAAATGGGGGTGGGGTGCATATTTATTCTGTTTTGCACGTACAGAAGAGATCCGTCGAATATATTAATATGCACCTTCGCCAATTATCGCATCTATTTCCGGTCCTGGTTGCAGTTGATTCCTCTTAAACGAAAGCAAAATGTCGCCTTGGGAAAAATTATCGCTAGTGGAAAACGGTCTCAATGTTGATCATGATCAATTACCACTAGCGATCATTTTAACAATGTTTGTTTCTCGTTTAGGATCCATTTGATGACGTAACGGATACGGTAAAGGTATCGCTCGAAACGAAGCAGAAATTTGCATTGAACGGCGGATTACAAAAGCTGAACGTTGATCGATTTGTTCTTGTGCTGTTGGAGTTCATTTTGCTCTACCTAAAAAATGTTCCTGATGATCAGTTACACTTTCCGTAAGTTCACCCAGTATATACGGTATACCAATTTATAAATTCTGTCCATATAAATAAAATCTGTAAATAGGAAAATTCCTGTAAATAGGGAAACATGGATCTGTCTGAAAATTCAAACTAACGATAATTTTGTTTATGACCTGGGGCGCTGCAAGAACGGTAATTGGGGGGAGAGCAATATTCATATATTCATGTTCTGCATTATTTTTTTCGTTCGAAACCAATTGTCCTCAAATATTTGAATCCCCTCGATCCCCACACCAATCATCGTTCTTGCGGCGCCTCTGTTTATGAGCTAACATTTAAAATCCTCGCACTTTGGGAATTGCAACAGTTAATTAACGCTGTTAATTTTATGATGATTGCAAGTCAGTTACAACTTGAATTGATGAGATTTACGTCCTCTGGAAAGCAAATTTGAAAGTCAAAACGTAATAATACCCAATCTTTAATCTGAAACTTTTATGACTTATTTGGTGACATATTCCTTTGTTAAACAGGGCTAATTCTAATGACTGACGAATGTCTCGTTATTTTAGCTTATCTCAGTACATGAATGCCAAACTTGACGAATTGAATCGTGAAGTTATCGATGCGCTAGAAGAATATATACCAGAAGACATCACGGTAGAACATGCTGTAGAAGCTTGGAAAATTGCATGTCGAAAAAGTGAGGACTATCATTTAAGATTGGAACAGTAACGCGCACACGGATATTTTAATTACATTTAAATTGGGTTAGCAACATTTCGGTTTTAACGTATAATTTATGCCTAAGTACATTTTGCATAGGTATACATATCCTCCATTATGAATAATTGCAAATTCTTTGTCACTTGCACTGTGCAATTTATAAAATATAGTGTATGTAGGAATGTTGCGTTCTTCTAGTCTTTCGAATGATACCAATGAATCAGTAGCGTAGGCAGCCTGTCAATGTTGTCAGGCTTTACCAATATTTCAGTGTCATTCACTGTGAAAACAGTCAATAATAACATTAAATTTGCATAGCATTTACATAGCCGGATTAAAATGACAAGCTGGCTACACCATTTACTGAAATTAAAGAGTCTTAATGTAATTTGATATTATAAGAGCTTTAAAATTAATTAAATTTGGATTTTCAAATATAATGGTCTTCATAAGCTATTTTGTAATAGATCTCAGAAATATCTTTGTTAAATCTTGGATCTTTGTTTCCAATATGGCCGCCATATCCTTTGGGGTGGTAACCAAATTTAAGCGTGCTACGTGCAGAAATTTCTTGATTAGCAAGCACAATTTTGTGATATTAAGATAGATCAGGCTTTTCGCTGTTGAATGATATGTTTTTTATAACAAATGGAGAAAAAATGGTGCGGCCACAAATAATGCCACAATAATAAGTGTTGAATTTCTTACGAATCCGCAGAGCTAGAAATATGGATTCTCGAGGTCATATTTGCTTATTTTTCTTTATATGGTACAAAAAGATGTCATTCGACAGCGAAGAGCCTGATCTATTATGATATCAAAACCTCACGCTTGCTTATCCCCGAGCCGGTGCGGAGCACTGTGTGAGGGTACTAATTCCGCTCGGATATTTAAACCCAATATGTGCAAATGCGAAATCAAAGTCGACCGCCATTATGCAATGGAGCCTCACGCCATGGACGGTCTTCTACGTTACGCGCATGCGCCAGTGTGAACTACTTAGCTCTTGATTGGTCGAGACAAATATTTGTATTTTCAAACCTGCATAACTGTCATTTCGCAAAATTTTGAAGAAAGTTATATATATATGTTATTTACCAGATTGGAGGTCCGCATAGTGAAATATTTTCCAAGGTCTGAAAAACAGCCCGAGGCCGAAGGCCGAGGGACGTTTTTGAGAACGAGGGGAATATTTCCCTATACGCACCGACTTAACTAGTAAATAATAGATTTATTTTTTTTATTTCGGTCCGAATTCATATTGTAGCGTTGGCTCTGTGCTTATAAATCTCGCGCGGTCCGTACGGCCTCATACGGACCGCTCGATTGCGTATAGCTAATCAGATTACAGGAAACGCTGAAATATGAATTCGGACCGCACGAAAAAGAATAGATATATTTTATTTACCAGATTGGAGGTCCGTTTTGGGAAATTTTTCCCAAGGTCTCCGAAACGGTTTTTAAACCGAGGGAAGTATTTTCCCATACGGACCGACTAAACTGATAAATAATAGATTTATTTTTTTCTTGCGGTCCGAATTCATAATTTAGCGTTGGCTCTGTGCTTTTAAATCTCGCGCGGTACGTACGGCCTCTTATGGACCGCTCGCGTAGCCAATCAGATTGCTGGAAACGTTAAAATATGAATTCGAACCGTTTCCTGCAGTCTGATTGGCTACACGAGCGGTCCGTATGAGGCCTTACGGACCGCGCGAGATTTAAAAGCACAGAAACAACGCTAAAATATGAATTCTGACCGGAAGAAAAAACAAATCTATTATTTACCAGTTTAGTCGGTCCGTATAGGGAAATATTTCCCTTGGTCTCAAAAATGTCCCTCGGCCTTTGGCCTTGGACTGTTTTTAAGACCTTGGAAAATATTTCGGTATACGGACCTCCAATCTGGTAAATAACATATATATATTTTCAAAAATATGAAACATATATATTTTTAATCACATTAAAGGGAAACTTGAATGTGGTCAGGACTTTTTACAGTTTAACCAAAAAAAATTTCGACCGAATTCACCGTGAATAATGAAGTCGGAAGATTTTACACTTGAAAATAAGACCGGGCACAGGTATAAAAAGTCATACCTTTGTGGTAACCACAACCGTTTAGTATTCTCTTTTGTATTTACGCAGTTTTTAAGAACTTGTTTATTTCATTTTTTCCAAGCCCTGCGAGTTTTCTATCTTCATGCTAACGAGTTTAAAATGCACCAAATCTACGACGCGGACGTCACATGAAAGCTGCTAGTAGCGTTAGAAAACCAGTATTAATTTATTTTACATACGGCTCTGACTTCGGGTCGTGGATTTGGTGAATCTTAAGCACCGTTTACACTAAACTCAATTTTTTGGCACGGCACGGCTAAAATTGGTACCCGTACCCAATTTCTATTAGTGTTCAGGCTACCAAAACAAAGGCCGAGCACAGATGAAATGGCATGCATTACAAATTTTAGTGACGTACCAAAAAATCGAGTGTAGTGTTATATAGACGTTTTTATTTTATATGCGAGGTAGGAGATCTTTTACAATGGTTAACTAATGTTCATTAATGTTAGTTTCTGGCATCGTTCTTCTCTTCGGATTCTTCGTCCTTTCGGAACCTCGTCGTTTTCTGTTCTTGTTTTTGGTCGTTGGTTCTGCAAATGTTGAGCTTCTTAGCGTTTCACATGCTTTTTACTCCGCTAGTCCACTCTATTGGTCTACTTCGTTTCGCTTTAGACAGCTGCGAAGCTCTTATGTCAATCAACTGTGTTTTTTATAATGCGCGGTCGAGCATTTTAAGGATTACCTCAGAGAAAGCTTAATTCGTTTAAAATAGAAGAACAAGTAGTTAAGTTATAAAATAAGGTTTACAGAAACAATGTTTGATAATTTTAATAGTTGTTGATGATAAATATTTTAAGTTGTGATCATTTTTAATTGATCGATTAAGCTAAAGACCAACTCGACTAGTGCGTCAACGCCTTATACAAACAAGATATGAGAGCTGGAACGAGCTTCTAACGCCAACCCACATTTCTAACTTACAACGCTGATTGGTTGGATAAGGATCCACCCACTCTGGTTGATGACGTGTGCAGATGTACCTCAACCGTTACTATAAAAGGGCGTGCACAACACCCGAACCTTCAGTGGGCACAAGAACTTCAGACTGAACCCCGGCAACGACATACGACTGTTGATCCAGATGCGCACGTTCTGATAGGATGATTGATATTCTCACCTTACTACTTTATTCAATCCCACGAAATGTCGTGCCTGAAAGGAAATGTGATTAATGATTGCGAATGGCCCGAAATTATATTTACTCAGGCGTCTTGTGGCAAAACTTAAACACTAATCTCTGTCATGCAATTGCTATTCCTATTTTTACAGCTATTTTTATCATGCGTATCTCTAAACTCAATAAAGCCTTGCGTAACAGTAGTGTAAACGCGGTTTTAAACTCACTGTTATATGATGATCCGATACAAAAACGCCAAGCATCGACTCGATACGTACTTGTTTTACATTTAGAATTACAACTGATATAAAAGCAGAAATTAGGTATATAGCTATATATATATATATATATATATATATATATATATATATATATATATATATATATATATATATATATATATATATATATATATATATATATATGTATATATATAAATATATATATATAATATTATATATATATATATATATATTTATTTATTCATTTACATAATTCTTAAAAAATTGGCATCGCTACTCAGAGTTTCATGCCACATGTACAGAGGCAATCATCAGGCGACTAAATTTCAGTTCGTTGCAAGTTTGATGACGTGCGACTTTCTTGTTTGCGCGTGCGTTTAAAATTTCCTGCCAAGAATTTTTCTCGGAGGCGGCACTTGGCGAAGATCTCTGATCTTTTGTTCTGGAGTTTGTTTGCGTCACCCTGCAAAAGACACAGTTTCTCTGCAATACAGAGGTTGCATCGTTTAGCACCCGGCGAGTATGCTGGCGCGCGTTTTGTGATGGACCAGGAAAGTGTTAACTTCTTATCAACTTCTTATCTTCGGGTGCTAAACGATGCAACCTCTGTATTGCAGAGAAACTGTGTCTTTTGCAGGGTGACGCAAACAAACTCCTGAACAAAAGATCAGAGATCTTCGCCAAGTGCCGCCACCGAGAAAAATTCTGGGCAGGAAATTTTAAACGCACGCGCAAACAAGAAAGTCGCACGTCATCAAACTTGTAACGAACTGAAATTTAGTCGCCTGATGATTGCCTCTGTGGCATGAAACTCAGAGTAGCGATCTACATGTATTAAATATATTCTTACCCCAATTCAATCTAAACTTAATCGAGAAGCATGAAAAGAACGGTTTATTTGTTCCTCTTGGAGGAATTGCCGTATCATGCGAGCGAAATCGAATCGCGCATCGGAAAATTAGCCAAAGCTGTGCACCACAACTCTTGGGAGACAAGACTGGGACATAGATAAATCCAATCATATTGTTACGTTCGCCGGTGAGAACGAACAAAAAATGAGAGCAGTGTTGAGCATTTTAAAACATTTAGTGAATTATAGTGAGCAATAAGCAATTTAAACTTTACAAAGCACATTAACAATATCCTATTTCTTAACATTAACTTATCTGGTAAGAGTAACAGTGAATAGCTCCATAGTTGAAAATCCATCATAAATCCATCTGTTATAATGTTCATTTGGTCAGCCGTCAGCTTAAATTAGCATCGTTAGTTATGGCATCTTGTAATGGCTGTAATCGCTTTTTTATATCTATTTGCGCTCGGACTTATATACGCTTGCTAAGAGAAACTGCAAAACAACAAGTAATTTCCCCTACGCAATTCAGAGCGTTGTAGCGCATGCTACCATGGCTTTGTGGTTGACCCCAAGTTACGCACTTGCGGTTAGGCGTGGACATAGCTATTGCCTGCTCATGCTTATACCTATTTTGCTTACTCATGCATGTAAGTCTTACGAGAATAAGGTTAATTAACTAAAAGGTATATATATTTATACTAGCTAAGTATATGACGCTATATTATTATACGATCTAATTACATGATATTATGTATCATGTAACACACATACTCATTTTAAATACTAGTATATTTCGCGCCATTTCAGACTTGCGACGACCAAAAATAATAAAACAAGACGCCAGTTCTGGCGTTAACTCCGGCGCACGTGCCAGTCTTTAATATAGAGCTTCTCAACATAAACAATACAGTTCATATTTATGGCGGGTGATGTGTGTCAAAATTAGGTGAAATATTTGACAATGATCTTGTGACTTTGGGCATGCATGTCAAACCATTCGGCAATAATTTCCCGTCCTTTGCCTATTGATTCTGACTATTTCATGTGACAAAGCAAAACATTTGCTCACAATATCAAAATATTCAGCGACAAAATCTCTTATGAGACAATTTTGTACTCGTTGCATTTGGCAACAACAATCCCATGCTGCGTTGCAAAATAACACGCGTGTAATCTCGCGTGGTGTAATCCACGTTTTTATTCTATGGATTTTAATTAATAAAGCGAAAATCAAGGATACGTTTTTGTGGTAGCCGCTGCGCATGCGCGGCTAACCACTATGTAGTCGAAAAAGTGTCCGGATCTGGCTGGCTGTGTGGTGCCACATCTTCGGCAATCGTCGGATATACGAAAGATGACGAACGGTACGTTCTACTTCCGGAAAATTTCGTTGTTTTCGAAGGAGTGACGGAAGCAAACGAAGTTACGTTTTAAAATACGTTTGTCAAATTTTAAAGCGAAGTTGAGTACTTTAAAGACGAAAAAGCGGTGATCGGTGAGCGTTGAATCTACAACTACAAAGTTACACTAATAGGAAATAAATAGTAACAAGTTGCCCTGTTTTATAACTTATAATGCAATAATTTCACCTGTCAATTTCTTGCTTTGGACATGCAGCTATTAAACCAAATACATTACCTTATTGCAAATGGTAGTCACAAGTTGCCCTGTTTTATAAATTATAATGCAATATTTCACCTGTCAATTTCTTGCTTGTGGACATGCAGCTATTAAACCAAATACATTACCTTATTGCAAATGGTAGTAACAAGTTGCCCTGTTTTATAAATTATAGTGCAATATTTCACCTGTCAATTTCTTGCTTGTGGACATATTTCTTGCTTGAGGACTTGCTTGTGTCAATCTTAATTTCGAAAGGAAGTTATTACGTTGGTTAGAGAAATGACATGGCATCACAAAGGCGTAGGTTCAATTGCTGCCGGAAGACATATATTTAATGATTTTTTCAACTATTTCTCGCTTTAACTTGAATTGAGTATGATTTTTCGCTCGAAATTGGGTCTGTGTAAGACATCAACCCTGTAGAAATTATCTTATACATCTATTAAGTGCCACAAGATCGAGATTAATATATGACATGTATATATATAATATGACATGTATATATATATATATATATATATATATATATATATATATATATATATATATATATATATATATATATATATATATATATATATATATATATATATATAATCAATTTCAACTACTGAGGAAACATTCTTAAATCGGTAAATATATCCAAAACTTACTTAATCAGTTTTAAGCCATTATGTATAAATAAATAATATAAGTGAGGCTTCTCGATTCTCGTCATAATTTACACAAAATTCTCGTCATAATCATTTACACAAAACCGTTTCTCAGGTGTGTTTGGTTTACCTTTTGTTACGTCAGCAAAATGTGCATGAGAAGTTTCTAGTCAGCAACTGTAATTTTTCATAAAAGGAAAAGCGGGAAATTTACATAGCTACAATGGAAGGGCTTTCTAGGGGAGCGTGTGAACTCAAAAATATAGTCAAAACAATAAATAAAACAGATAAAATCATTGAAACAGGTTGAAATTAAACCACACCGCATCAGCTTAGACTGATACGGTTAGTTGCGTCAGATTTTTACTTGGACTTTTGTGTCATCGAATGAACATGCGTACAAGCGCTAGATGAAAACTTCGGCGTAGGGAGATAAACATAGAATCAGCATCAACATTAGTTTTCACTTGTCAGAGTGATTATTGCAATCTATCACAGCGTGTGAATGGGGCTTATACATACAATAGGTTACCCGAAAATGTGTTTTTTTCATGGCATTAATTCACAATCAGCATGTTGATCCGTTAAAATTTGCAGTACATAAAGTAGCGCACGAAATCAGAAATAGAAAACTCGTCATTGAACTCTCATGTATAAAATATATATACAAGGTTCGCAACCACACAGCTAAAAGCTCTGAGCCTGCGGTTGGACAGGGTGGAACTATGTTGTGCTGCATGACAGTATATTCAGCTCCGGTTCGTGGCTCCAGATTCGAGCGAACCCGGAGCTGGAGTGGCCAGTTTTCATACAAACCGATGTGGGCGATTCGCTTTTAATGCAAATCAAAAAATTTAAAAAGGCTTTTTTTCTTTGTTATATTGTTAAGAACATGGCCGTAAATGAGAGTTTTATCTCATTTAGTTTGCTCGCAATAGCTCCGTAAAGTTGGCTATTTTTGGCACAAAGTTCGATTTACTAGCTTTACGACGAGTTTTTTTAAAAACTAAAAGATGGCCAATCGAGAGAAAGCTTATGAGAATATCCTTATACTATATTATAGATATAGAATATTCCTTATACTATATAATATCCTTATGATATCCTAATTTGAACCACAATTCTATTTTTTCGTTTAGACCACGTAGGAACGATAACTTTTAAAAAAAACAGTCAGGCGTAAGAATATATGAATATGCATCAGTCCCGAATTAAGTGTTTTAGCTATAGCCCTGCTGTAAACTATAGTCATCATCATGCATGATGTGAACGTTCTGTTTAATTCTCCTACTATTAAGTTTTTATTGTTCTATTTGATTTCATTTCGACAACACAGCCTCAGCACCACTTGCACGGCGTTTTAAACTATTGTGGGAGAGCAATAATTGTTTCTCTGTCAAATTTGCATTTCAATACTACACAAACCGAGACTATATGCGTCCGCGATGCATTAATTTGAAACAATCAATATTTTGTAGTTGCTGTGTACTGTTACTATGATGAAAAGACCTGTTTATCCACACTGTATGATGCACTGCTTTTTTGTCATTTTAAACATCCATCATGGGAAAAATTATTTTATATGTAAGTTGCATTATAAGACGGATGCTCATGTGCCAAGTTTGAAAATTAGAGAATTCTCGATTCTATCCCTCCGACGTGGGCAACCGAAAATCTTATCAAACATCCCAAAGGTATGTCTTGAAGAATCTCGGAATTATAGTTTAACCTGTGATCGTAGATAATTAGCTATATATAAAACCAGGCACTCAATAACAATAATTTGTAATGAAAACAACATTTGGCCAGGTTATTAGCCAGAAGTGAAGCTCGCATCAAATTAAAACAACAAAGAAATATTTTCATATCAGTATACATGAAGAATGAACGTATGTATTATTAGTCTAGTGACTTTAGAATCGATATATATATATATATATATATATATATATATATATATATATATATATATATATATATATATATATAATATGTGTTTTTTATATGTTCTTTCTACACAAGTATGACCAACCGGGCAAGCAGAAAATTCTACTTGACCGCGGTGGGAATCGAACCCGCGACCTTCGCATTTCTAGAACGATGCTCTACCGTCTGAGCTACAAGGCCAAGTTGAGAACGACTGTGATCTTAGGATGTTATTGACATTACGGAGTTTCGTCCTTACATGTCGTTATGCAGTTACTTCTGCAAATGTTGATATATATACAGTAGGAGGCAAAAGTTTGAGTCCAGTCGTTGTAGAATTCCAGTATTAAATCCTGGCAGCGTATTGGAGTTAAGACATGCGTGCTAGTGTTTCAGTACTGTAAACTATATTAATTGCACACTGTTTTGGTCCTAATGATCTAAATTATAACAAAATAAAGTTCTCATTCCTTTACACTGCCCAAGATGGGTAGGAAAAAGGGCAAAGTGATGGTGCACAAGGACAAATAGTTCCATTAAGTATTGAAGGATTCTTTCCTCGTAAGATCGCAGAAGAAGTGAGAATTTAAAAAGGTGGTATGCAACTAACCTTGGAGAGGTTCGAAGAAACTAAATCCTACTCAAGCAAACTTTTAGCTGCTTTGGTCATGCTCGGTTTGGCAATATTGAAAGATATAATAGGATCCTAATTAAAGAAAAGTATCATCCAATTCTTCAAGGACATGGAATTTCATCTGGTACAAAGATGATCGCACGTCTAACTACATGATAATCACCCTAAGCACATGCACATCTTCTATGTGCCAGAAATCGTTTAGAAGCAAACTCATTCTGGTGATCTCGTTGTCATGGCTTTCCACCTCATATTCCAGATCTAAAACCTATGGAGCACTTGTAGAACCGTTTTAACCGGAAGAGGGCGAGGCACAGACCCGCCAGCCAGGCTGACTTGAGGCAAGTGGTCAACGAATGCTGGCAAGGTATTGAACGTGTGACATTAAAAAACCTATGGAATCTATGCAAGCAAGAATAAAGGTCATTTCAAGAGCAAAAAAGAGGGAACTAAGCAATGACATGTAAATGCATGTTTGCACATTAAAATACGTAAAAATGAATATCATAACATCTCATAGTTGTTGTACAGCATGTATTTTTCTGTTTACTTGTTTACTTTTTTCTAGTTCACTTATCGGTAAGGTTTTCTGTAGAATATTAATATATGCTGCTGAAACAAAGAAATACAGTCACTGGACTCAAACTTTTGCCTCCTACTGTATATATATATATATTTGGATCTGATTTCTTAAAAAGGGTCGATGGCAAAGGAGTTCATTATTACTATTAAAATATAAGTTTATTCGTATTCTTTTTCTTGTCGGTATTAACTGCATAGGCTACATACATTAATAGGTCTCATGCGTGACTTTCATCTCTAAGCATTTGGACTTAAAAAGGCAATTACACGTTCAATATAGCTAGGCATTCAAAGAAAATTAATGATTTAAGCTGAGATTTGCTGCATTGTTAAAAACCTATATGCGAAGGATCGCCCACTTCTTTCTACTCTTTCACTTTCGTTTTTGGTCGCTCGACAGCACTTGAGGTATGAAGTTCTGTTTTGTATACAATTCATATAACGCAAAAGAAACGTTAACTAGCTATGTGCTTAGCTATATAGCGTGATTTCGGTGTAATTCTTTTGTAACTTCGGCAAAAAATGCTTCCATATGAGTATTTGGAAACCTTTGAATTGAAATTATCGATTTAAACTGGAAGTATCTTTTTATTGCTCTTGGCATCTGATGTTTAATAAGATTATATTCTAATTAGTTCTAGAAGGTTGAGACTGCTGCTTTTGAATTTATCAACTAATTTCGAAACAGTGATAAAGTAATCGACTGATTAGCGAAGATACTTATAAAACTGCATTTTATGATGAGATAAAAAAATTGAAGATAAAAAGTGATATAAACATTCACGTGAAAAGACGCTTGTTTTTATTTGCTGATACAGCTAGTTTATAAAGTTTGTTATCTCTGGCATGCAGTGCTTGAATGAAAAAATATAATATGGACAATATAAATTAAAATTTTTGGAATTAGCGCGTTGATACCAAAAGGCTATTATTATTATTGATATCATACTGCTGGAAACAGGGACCGCGGTTTTAACTCTCAATTTCAATTATAACGTTGGAAACATGCAGAGACCGTGGTTTTAACTCTCAATTTCAATTAAAGCGCTTACCTTCGTTATGTTCACCGAAATTTCATCATTGGCATGTAATTATTAATACGCTATTAGGAAAAAGTTATATTTTGAATATTATTATTTGCATAATAATAGTTCTCTGCTGGTAGCCCTTAAATGATAAAAAGTTAATGTCAACAGAATTCAAGATTCTATATCTGTAAGTATACTAACTTATATATTTTGATGTTAACATGACAAAGAGATTACTACAAGTAAAAGCTTTTGTAGTTGGAGGTTGAAGTGTAGTTTTGTAGAAAGTTTTATGTGGATCTTTTTATGAACTAAAATCTCCGATAACAATAGTTGCGTCATTGAATTACCTTGACTTGCTAGAATAACCAAAACTATAGATGAAAAGAAAACCAATGATATAAATAGTTTTCTTTTTTATCAATCCGTCATTATCAAAGAACGAAGACCTTGCCAAGACCACCAACACGGGATTTTTAAATCCCGTGTTGGTGGTCTTGGCAAGGTCTTTGTTCTTTGATAATGACGGATTGATAAAAAACACATTAGGAAGACAAGTTTCCAACAAATAATTATTTAAATGTCAAACTTTATCATAAATTTTAACTTCAAGATCCAATTATCTACCTAATCAGGTTTCCTCTGAACAACCAATCACTCCTCGAAACCTGGGAAAACAGTGTTCGTGAGCAAAACAAATGCCCACTATGGACGGCAACAAAATCCAGTCGGATTTGCAGTAACCATTTCCGTTCATCCGATTTCATCATCCAACCATCAGACAATGGTGCTTGCAGAATAAAGCATAATGCTATACCATCAATTTTTCCTATTCCATCCTCAGGTGCACATTGCATTCAATTAAATATCCGAAAAAAGCTGGAGAGTCCATGCGATCTGCAACCATTAACAACCATGTCGAATGAAGAAAAAATATCACATGACCATAATTATTGTAAGTCTGTCAATGATATTGATGAAACAATCCATACAATTCCTGAAAGGCCAGACCTAGAAAAAAAATTGAAGAGAAAAATTAGATCTTTGCAGCAACAATTAAGAAGAAAAAAATCAAGGCAACAGACATTATCAGATATAATAAATGTGCTAGAACAAAAGCTTTTTCTATCACAAGAAGATGCTAATTTCTTTCATGGTCAGTTTGATTCCCTACAACTATCACTATTCAAAGACACAAGAAATAACGTGGAAAGGGCCCCATGTGGAAGACGGTACTCTGACCTCGTAAAAGAATTTGCAACCACACTGAACTTTTATTCAGCAAAGGCCTATCAATATGTCCGATCAATTATTCCACTACCACAGCCTTCCTTGATTAGAAAATGGTCAAGTTCAATCGAATGCGAGCCAGGTTTTTTGCCTGAATCTTTTGAGGCACTAAAAAGAGAATGTTCCACAAAGCCAGATTATGCAGATTGCTTCCTCATCATTGATGCTTTATCAATAAGAAAACAGATGCTATGGGATAACAAACAAGATAAATATGTCGGATTTGTGGATTATGGACAAATTCCATCAACAAAACCAGCTACTTTGGCATCTGAATCAGTTGTCTTTCTATTAGTTGGAGCCAGATCTAATTGGAAGTGCCCTATTGGCTATTTTCTTGCTGATAAAATGTCAGCCACAGAGCAAGCAAACCTAGCAAAAACAGCTTTGGAGATGGCAGCAGATTCTGGTTTACGTGTTTGGTCAGTAACAGCCGATGGAACATCAGTGAACATCAGTATGTTCAAAGAGTTAGGATGCAATTTTACATCATGTTATGATTCATTTGTAACAAAGTTCAAACATCCCACTCGAAATTATTTTGTCTATGCAATACTTGACCCATCACAGTGATCACACATGCTAAAACTAGCAAGAAATGCTTTGGCAGACCTAAAATCCTTCAAAGATGGTGAAAATAATTTAATCAGTTGGAATTTCCTTTCCTCACTTCATACAATTCAACAAGCTGAAGGACTTAAACTGGGAAACAAGTTTAGTAGCAGGCATTTACAATTTCAAAAGAACAAAATGAATGTTTCACTAGCAGCACAGACATTAAGTTCCTCGGTAGCAGACGCCATAGACTTCCTTTGTTCATCAATGAAGCTTGAAGAATTTCAGGATGCAGAACCAACTGTGAAATTCATACGAACAATTGATAGACTGTTCGACTTATTGAACTCACGAAATCCAGTAGCAACAGGTTTTAAACAAGCACTGCGCCCAAAATCAAGACAAATGTGGGAACAAATCCTTACGGACTCAGCACTTTACCTGCTTAGCTTGAAGCAAAACAATCAAGCTCCATTGGTACATCACAAAAGGAAAACCTTCATTGTTGGATTTGTAGCAGCAATTAAATCAACTATTGAAATGACAAAGGAAATGTTCTCTTCAACCCATCCATTTAAATACTTGTTGACATATAAATTCTCCCAAGACCACTTAGAACTGCTTTTCTCTTGCATAAGATCAATGGGTGGATGGAACAATAATCCTAATTGCCTCCAACTCAAGTATGCATTACGGAAAATGCTAATGCGAAATGCAGTGACCTCTTCCAAAAATGCTAATTGTCAAGCATTGGATGAAACATCAACAACAATTATACCATATTTTCATATGAGAAAGCACAAAGCCCCCCTTCATGAATCCAATACCACAACTGCCACAAAGGACCCCGATCCAACACCAGAAGAAGAACTGCTCAGTCATCAAATGGACAGCCCATCAACCACAGAATTTGTCTCCAATATCCTCTTCTACATAGGAGGCTACATAGTTTCAAAAGTCATTGACAAAATCGGCTGTTCGTCTTGTAAGAATTGTCTTATTTCTCACTTTGCTGCACCCACCACAGACCATGACTATTGTGCTATGAACTACAACAGCATGGTGTCTGCTTCTGCATTTACACTATTTATCAACAATGGTGGCTTACGAATCCCTTCTCGATCTGTGTACAATGTAATCCAGTACTCAGAGAAACTTTTTAAAGAAAGAGTAGCAAAAACCGATTACCAAAAGACAACTGAAATCAAGCTGAAAGAAAAACTGGTTTTGATCGTTTTTAATCACTTTTCACGGGAAAGTACCCAGAAAATATTTATTGACCATGAAGACGGATTAAACGAGAGTATGCTTACTGGTGATCACAGAGCAAACCTTATAAAGATAATCGCCGAAAGATACCTTAGATTGCGGCTTTACACGCATGGCAAACGTTTCAACACGGCTACAGGAAGTGGGAAGCCAACAACAAGACAACAACTCACAAAGCTAATCTTATTCAATGGTCAATAGACTGAGATCAACAATGTATTTATCAGTATTTACATCTCACCTTGAAACATCGTTGCCCTTTTTAAAATAAATCTTTGTCTTTGACAAACATAATTTCGAGCATCATATTTTGTGTTTGGTCGATCAACTTTTCGCAATAACGAATTTCTTGTTCCTTGTCAAAGTTGTACAGATGTCCATGATTAATTTACTTTGGATAATATTTCTTCTTCAATTGATTGATCGCAAATATAGGATAAAAAATCGGAAAAAAACCCTTCGCAAACCATGCTTTCGTTTAGCTTTTCCTTCGATCTTCGGTGAAACCCCGTGAGAAAGAACGCGAACTCCCCGCAAAATACCTGCGAACAGGCCGGAAACTTGGCTTCACCGATTAATGACGCGCTGGTATACAGTTATCGTTCCAGTCTTATTAGAGTTCACTGACTGGACATGGCTTCGGTTCGCTACAGATAGTTGCCTTTAAATCATTGTACTGTTTTGGATGGTTATTCTTGCATTTACTCGCGATTGTATTAAGTGATTTGTTGAAATTAATTTGCTCGGTTCGAGGGAGGTTTAATCTCTTGATCGGTTTATAATTACCAGTTTCGATGGTGGATTTTGTCACCAAGTCTTTGTAACAATCAACATCTAATGCAATCAATCGTTTAGTTTTATCAGATGGGACGATAATCACGGATTCAGAAGGTGGTTTATAATTAAGCCTTTTCCTTTTGAGTACTTTACCACCAAGTTCCTCACATTCTTTAATCACACGGGCGATTCCCCCTTTGAATTCATTTATAGCGCTATCCGGTACACTCAGTTCGGAAAGTTGATCTGTTATATATATATATATATATATATATATATATATATATATATATATATATATATATATATATATATTGGAAACAATTGTAACTACCACGGCCGTGGTAGTTACAATTGTTTCCTATATGTCTTTGCTACCGAGCAGTGTGGGAATACTTGTTGGTTATATATATATATATATATATATATATATATATATATATATATATATATATATATATATATATATATTGTACTTTTGCTCTTAATTGAGCCATGTGTCACTTGTGGATATATATGTGTAAGGTGTATTTGTTTTTCTACATATATGTGTAAGGTGTACACCTAACATATATATATATATATATATATATATATATAATTATATATATATATATCGTGAAATAAAGTATCGGGTTACGTGTCTACATCGAATGAAAAGTTCAGAGCGTTTGTTCAGCAGTGATTTAGTTTTGTTTTTCATAATATATAGCTTCTCTTCAAGGCAGAGGTTACATCTTCTTGAACCAGCTTTGTACGCTTGGACGGTTTTCAGGAGGAACCATGTTATAGAAAATGCTTTCTTAGCTGCCTTCAGCTTCCATATATATTTTGACAGCTCCGTCTCCTTCGCGTATTTCTTGTTTGCGAAAGATTTTGCGTGGTTTCGGTAGCGCGTTATAAAATCGTCCGCATGTTACTGTACGGACCGAACAAGCTCAGTCAATAAACTATTTATTATATGACTAAAAACGCCGGATTAAGAGAAACCTGGCCGGTCCGCACTGTTCAACTGCTCAGGAACCAATCAGAATGCTTGATTTTAGTTGATGGACCGATGAACTATTCTAGTCATATAATAAAGTGAAATATTTTCCAAGGTCTCAAAAACAGGCCGAAGGCCGAGAGACGTTTTTGAGACCGAGGGAAATATTTCCCTATACGGACCGACTAAACTGGTAAATAATAGATTTACTTTTTTCTTCCGGTCAGAATTCATATTTTAGCGTTGGTTCTGTGTTTTTAAATCTCGCGCGGTCCGTACGGCCTCTTATGGACCGCTCGCGTAGCTAATCAGATTGCCGAAATATGAATTCGGACCGCAAGAAGAAAAAAATCTATTATTTACCAGTTTAGTCGGTCCGTATAGGGAAATATTCCCCTCGGTCACAAAAACGTCTCTCGGCCTTCGGCCTTGGGCTGTTTGTAAGACCTTGGGAAATATTTCCCTATACGGACCTCCAATCTGGTAAATAATATCTGTTTGTAAGACCTTGGGAAATATTTCCCTTTACGGACCTCCAATCTGGTAAATAAGAATAATAAAGTCGAAACGTTAATATGTTTTTGTGATTAACTTATATATATAAATGGCCTTTTTGCCAGGTGATTGCCCTATATATATATATATATATTTTCCCAAAATATGGAATATATACATTTTCTAATTACATTAGAGGGAAACTTGAATGTGGTCAGGACTTTTTACGGTTTAACCAAAATAATTTAGACTGAATTCACCGTGAATAATGAAGTCGAAAGATTTTACACTTGAAAATAAGACCGGGCACCGGTATAAAAAGTCATAATTGGGGTGGCATATATTCATATATTCATGTTGTGCAAGATCAATTTCCTTTTAAATCCATTGTCTTTACAAGGCTGTTAACATGAATATATGCATATGTGCTCCCCTAATTATCGTGTTTACCACGCCACTGCTAATTTGGGTTAAACTCTACCCCCTTTCGGTTGAAGTTTTTGCATCGAAGAAACGTTTTTCAATAACATTTGCGAAATTACGAAGTGAATCATCATTGTTCATCAGTTTGACACGTTCAAACAACACATTTTTACGATTTATCCCCGAGATACTAGGGTTTTTATATATTTTGATGTCTCTACTTTTGAATCGTATTAGTTTTAGTGACAGATCGTCCGTTGCCATGGCGACATACGTGTACAAAATTCACTCCAAAATGACCAATTGCTTCGGATAGTTGGAAAAGAAGCACGGTGACCCCCAATTTTTTTCCGTTAGTTATTTTACTTAGAAGAAAAAATAACAATTAGCAAAATTTTAAAAAAAATCTATAATGCCACATTTTTGAAAAATGCAAAAATGAGATTTTTTTCGATATTTTTTTTTGCTATTATAGAATTTTTTTATATTTTGCCGTGCTTCCGTCACCGTGCTTCTTTTCCAACTATCGGAGGCAATTGGTCATTTTGGAGTGAATTTTGTACACGTATGTCGCCATGGCAACTGACGATCTGTCACTAAAACTAATACGATTCAAAAGTAGAGACATCAAAATATATAAAAACTCCAATATCTCTGAAATAAATCGTAAAAATGTGTTGTTTGAACGCGTCAAACAGATGAACAATGAATTTTTTGAAAACTGTATCGAGCCACCTTAAATGGATAGTTAGTAGATAATATCGGCCATACTATAAGTAAGGTAAAAAACTTAATAGATTCTTCCTGCATCTACTTTTTATAAATTAATACCTTATAAGACACAAAATAGTGATAATATATACTCTATAGTCAATATACTCTATTGTCTATATACTCCACAGGGTGTAGCAGAAAAAACTAGAAGATTTTAAAATGTTAAAGTTATAATTTTATCAAAATATCTCAAAAATATATTTACGTCAAAGTATTTCTATTCTAGCAGAAAAATTAACCTCGAGGAGAACGGTTTGTAAAAGCCTAATTTTTAACCGCTTGTTCAAAGAAAGTGGGAGGTTGAAAATCCAAGTTCATTTAAAGAGGTGAAAGTCTTTTGTACAATGTATCACAATTTCAGAAAATTTGATAGCCCGTAATTCCGCCGCGAAACGTTTTAAAATTGAACTTTTTTACTATTTACTCCGCTCTCGCGTAACCTTTTTCGTGCAAGAATGATTACATGCATATAAGTGATAGTTGGAATGACGTACTTAAACGTAACTAACAATGAATACTCTTGTTTCATTGATTTATTTCACAAAGAGTTCTGGTCATTCAAATTATCACTCATACATGTAATTATTCTTGCATGTAAAAAGTTACGCGAGAGCGGAGTAAAGGGGAAAAAAGTCTAATTTTAAAACGTTTCGCGGCGGACTTAATGTTTATCAAATTTTCTGAAATTGCGATACATTGCACAAAAGAGTCCAAACTTTTACCTCTTTAAGTGAACTTAGACGTAGATATATTTTTGAGATATTTTGATAAAATGATAGTTTTTTGAACATTTAAAAATCTTCTAGTTTTTCTGATACATCCTGTATAGTATAAGTCTATTCTTAACACTCATAATGATATGCAAAGTTAGAAAAGAACAAATTAAGGCGAGATAATGACCATGTTAAGATATGCAGTATATATTATGTGCATGGGTGGCTAATAGAGCTATATAAAGCAAAGAATACGCCCAAAGAAACTCAGTTCTTGCTCAGGTCAAATTGAGAAGCTAGCGGCAAACGCAGAGAGAACGCACGACTCACCCGAATTTTTACCTATGGCTGATCCGGCAGTGAATGAACAGTTCCCCGTGGAAGCGGTTCCTGCAGAACAGATGGTTGTTGAGGAGCCAGCACCGATTAATCAACCGGCAGTGGAGGCGAATCCGAATGTACACGAAGACGGTGCGTTAGAGGTAATTACTTTTGGATAGTTTTCATGTTTGCATGAACCGGTTACCGGTTGAAAGTAATCGACTATGCCTTCAACCCTTAATTTATCCGAGGGACTATAGAGCTTGTTCAGTTTTCAATCTGCCCATATGGATCTCAAAGGTTGCCCTAATTTTATCAAGCAGGCAGTTGGCCCTGTCTGAATGTCGTTTAATTTTTAACATTACACAATTATGATATAGGATTTCCGTAGGCAGCTCGGGATAGTTTGTTTATCACCTTTTCAAATATTAATCTATTTTAATTAACGAAACTAACGCGTATACAGTATAGTGATCGGTTTTTGTTTGTTTTTTCCGCACGCTAGTGTCGTTTGCCACGCCTCGCGGATTGCATTGCAACGTTACTTTGTTGTCGTAACGATTGAATGACTCTTTTGAGTTATCATGTGCTTGCTTGCATGTTTGTTCATCGTTAGCCGATTTCTTGGCTAGCAAGATATATAGCTGACGATACATGTAGAGATACATAGACATGCACATCGCGCAATAGAGTCTTCTTTTTAAGCACGCGTTTACACTTGAGTGGGATTCTGTACACTGCAACAGTGCGTGCATAGCTTCACCATGGACGACGTTTTCGTCAACAAGTTGAGTGGGTTTCCACAGACTGAAATAAGGGTGTATGGTCACCATGGACGAGGTTTCGTCAGCAGTTGAGTGGGCTTCCACAAACTGAATATGAGGATGTTTTTTCACCAAGGACGTGTTGTCGTCGATCAGTTGAGTGGGTTTCCACAAACTGAAAGCAATGGTGTGGTTTCACCGGGGACGAGGTCGTCAATAGTTGAGTGGGTTTTCGCAACCTGCACATGTGAGGGTATATATTTTCACCAGGGACGAGGCTTCGTCAACAGTTGAGGGTGCATTCCCCGTACAGACTGAAAGCAGGGGTGTAGTTTTGATAAGGTTATGCTGTATAGTTCACCGACATTTTGAGTATGTATTTTGGTTGTACTGCTAATAGTTTGTTTGTATTTTGCCTTGTGATGAATTTCTTGATGAATTACTAGTTAGCAGTTTGGAGTTTGTTATTTCTTAATTGTTCGCAGTGTCACTTATTGTCAGTTGTTTGTACATCATAGTATGAAGTAATGATTCTTCCGAGAGCACTATATTGATATTTACAGTAGGTTATACAGCATGTCATTGCATTTGAGTACTCGAGATGTTAGTGACACGCAATGTATTTTAGTTTTGTTTTCCTGCTTTGCTTAGAATTTGAAAGCGGAAGTGAAGACATTACGGCAAAGTATTGACTTGCTAACAACGTCATCGGGGGAGAATATTATTACCAAGATAATGAATTATGCTTCTCGGCCGGTCGCGGAGTTTAACAAATATGAAGCTTTAGAGATGGTGGAAAATCTGAATAATGTTTCACAAGAACAGAAGCACGCTAAATATTCATATCATCGTATGGTTTATCAAACTCTGAGAAGTAAGATGAGTGTATCTTCTGACCAGTTTCGAAGCCTGCTACTGCGTCTACTGGGTGATAAGGACCACGAGCGAGTCTTTGATATCGTAGCCAAGGTTGAAAAGAGATTTCAGAGACGCACTCAGGGCGTTGGACAGAGTTTTCGTGACAGTAATGGCGTTCGCAATACTCCATATCGTCGTAATGTGGGTAGATGCTTTTATTGTCAGCAGTTTGGACACTTTCAGGCGCATTGTCTCCAGAAGAGACGGGATGATGCGGAGAAAAAATCGAAAGGTTCAACTACTGTGCCAAAGCCGGACAAATAGATTAAAGTGTTGTTTGTGGTTATTTGGAATATTCTCATAGAATATGTATATCGTCTGATTAAATGTAGTGAACCATAGTGTAAGCGATATCAACCCAAATACGAAATATTTAAATAAGTGGTGTGGATAGCGTGCTTATGATATTTAATGATGTCATCTTGACTTTGAAATTAATAAAAAAAAAAAAAAAAAAAAAAATTTTTTTTTTAAGTCGTCGGATATGTTACCTTTGAAAAGGGGTATCTAAATCAACCCTCCCTGCAATCGCGGGGTCGAGGCGACCATATCCTTGCTGACTTGTCGGGGTCTGTTTTAAATACTTTTGTTTCCCATTCAGGTCAATATACATCCGAAATGTGTACCTCGCCAGGAATTTGATAGTGGGGTTATTCAGACAGCTCAAAAGCCCAAGGTTGTGGGTTGGGTCAGTCCTTTCGGGGACCCCGTCCTTGTCGGTGAGGATATGGCGCCAAATAGTACTCTTGCTCATCACGTTTGTAACGTCGAGCGCGGACTTGCGCTTGGCGAGGTTGCTACTCTTCTTGTACGCGATCCAGCTACCTTTTATGCCGGTGAGCTTCATAATCATAGTCGGTTTTGGCAGGAGATTGCGTCAAGACACTCCTCGCCAGCTCAACTGGAAGTTTTGGATTGGATAATGAATCGGGTTTCAGTTTACCCTTATTTTCAACATTTTACAGGGACATTTCAGCAACAATCGTATGATTCCGATCGTCCACCTCACAAAGTATTTCCAAATAATAAAATTTGTGAGCGGTTTCATGATTTCATCTCGCAGAGTATACTTGATCGTCTTAGCATGGGTGCCTATCAGTTGATTGGAAAGGTTGGTGAGGTTGACCCACCTCATCTTGTCCTTCCTCTTACCGTCGAGCCACGAAAACCACGCCTTTGTTATGATGCTCGTTTTTTAAATATGTGGATGAGGGATAAGCCATTCACGCTTGATTCCTTGCGCGAGATTCCCCGTTACGTTGGCAGGGACTCGTACCAAACTGTACTTGACGACAAGTCGGGGTATGACCACATCCTCTTAACGGAAGAAAGTCTTACATATTTTGGTTTTCAGTGGTGTGGCTGGTACTTTGTTTGCAGAACTCTTCCGTTTGGTTGGAAGATTTCACCGTATGTTTATAACACCACTGGTTTGTTAGCTACACATTTTTTCCGTTCCATCGGGATACCTTGTCTTTTGTATATCGACGATCGACATAACGGGCAACTTCAAGTTCCCTTAACGGAGGGCATATATGCTACAATTTCCACGGCTGATGATCGGAGATTCGCGGCAGCAAAGTCGGCTATCTTTCTTGTGGTGTACTATTTAGTTGCCTTAGGGTATTTTCTTGGCCTAGCCAAATCAATTCTTATTCCACTGAAGGTAGTGCCTTATCTTGGTTTCCGGGTGGACTCGTGCATCAGGCTTTCAGATTAATTGCTAAAAAACGAGACCGGTTTCTCCAACTACTACGGGAAGTATTGTCTCGACCGTCGATAACTGTGCGGACATTGCAGCGTTTAGCAGGGAAATGTGTTGCATTCTCCCTTGCTGTTCCTGCGGCAATTAAGGCTCTTTACCAGGGAAATGAATATGGCAATATCTGCAGGGATGCGGTTCATGCGGCCTATCTCGTTGAAAAGCGCTCTGCGAGAAGAGATTGCACATTGGTTGTTCCTCGAGGATTGGGATGAGCCTATGGCGTGGAGAGAAGAAAGGCATGTGAATGTATCAATGGCAACTGACGCATCAAGTTCAGGTTGGGGTGCAATACTATTATCATCAATCAATACCAAAGCTTCAGATTACTGGGTTGGTGAAGAATGTAGTTGGGATATTGCTTCTAAGGAAGCTACCGCCATTGATAGAATGCTGTTATCGCATCGATCCTCCGTCTCAAATGCTCGCGTTGATGTATTTGTGGACAATCAGGCAGTTATTCATGCATGGAACAACCAAGGCGGGCGGGGGGCCATGCTTAACCAGGCACTCAAGCACTTGTTCTTTACCATTGTCGAGATGAATGTTCTCCTACGTCTAATATATATTCCTACCAACGAGAACCCAGCTGATTCTCCTTCACGCCGATTGTCGACCATGGATAGCTGTTTAACAGACAGTATGTGGCAGATCGTGCAACGTGAGTTTGGTGGTCCTCACGGACACACTTTTGATTTGATGGCGCTGGATTCAAATGCAATGCGTAATACTACCGGACAGCGTCTTCCGCATTTTACACCTTGGCCTACGCCTGAATCGGCAGGGGTAAATCTATTTGCTCAAGATCTTTCGATGCAAGGTGATTTTCTCCAGTTCCCGTATGTTTTTCCGCCGACAGTGTTGGTCGGCCCTGTTCTGTCCTTTCTAAAGAGTTATCGACAACCTTGTACGGTAGTGGTGTTGGATGTGTATCCCCGAAAGTACTGGTGGCCAGTTTTGCAGTTGAGGGCAACAAAGTCACTAAGGATAGCAGAAAAAGGCGATCCGCAGGCACTGTTAGTCCCATCCAAAGAGGGGTGGATTCCTCATTCGGGCCTCCAAGGAGATTTGTGGGCGTTTGCCATTGACGCTTAATATGAACAAAAGATGTATTGACATTTACACTTTTATGCGTCTTGTTCGATTATTAGGAACATAGGTACTGACATTTATAGTTGTTGTCTTTTGTCTATTGTTTGACGATTAGTAAAGCTGATTATGAACTGAACAATTACTTTACTTAATTGTATCGTGGAAATTCTATGCATTACAGCAAATAAATACATAGAAAATACGTTTATATAAGTTTGAGCTCATATAAGTTTGTTTCAACTTTTGGGTTGGACTGTCGTAATAATATTAATATTCTCTCTAGGAGCTCCCTCTTGTAGCAAAATTGTTTGTTCCGTCAGTTAAATGTCCAGTGTGTGCCCATGCTAACGACCACGATTTCCGTTACTGTCAGCATTGTGGTTACACCAGAAAACTTGTTGCTGGGTATATTGCTCATCAGGATCAGCTTGTTGTCGACATTGCCGCTATTGACGATCGGCTGCAGCAATTGCTCAATTTTGATAAGGCAACAAGCTATTCCAAACAAAAAGATTCCTTGCAAAAAGAATTAGAAGGGTTTTTGTCTGCTCTTCCTGGTCATCGGACTCTGGCAACCGTTACACCTCACGACATATGCCGATTTTTGGTTCATAAAGATAAGCATGGGAAAACTCAGGTCCACCAGCATGGTTGTCAGTTTTTGGGCCAACGGGGAAAACATGCATGTGGATGTCCATTTCGGCTGTCCTACAAGACTGTTGACTCATACATCGGGAAGTTACGGTCGATTCTTAGCGCGAATGGTAGAGATGGGGAGTGGGACAAGCGCTTGGGTTTGGGTAATCCGGCGGCTGATAAATCTGTTAAAGATTACCTCCGACTCATGACTGCCGAGCAGTTACAAGCCAGAGTTACACCTAAGCAGGCTACACCATTTTTTGTGGACAAACTAACTCAGTTGTCGCTTCACCTTCAAAGAACATTGAATTTGTCGAAAACTCCAATCGAACGGTTTATTCTCGCTCGCGATCAGGCTTACTTCAAGATGGCGTTCTTTAGCGGCGATCGACCAGGAGACCTTGGCCAAATAAAAGTTCCAGAAATTTTACGTTTCCCGAACGACGATGGTATGTTATTTAATCATATCTGGGGAAAGACCCTTCGTGACGGGGATCAGAATGTTTTTGGTATTCGTCGTAACCCTCACCTGGCCATCTGCCCGATTCACGGAGTTGAGCAATATATTGACGTAGCACGCGAGATGAAAGTCGACCTCACCCATGGGTACCTGTTTCGACCGACCTCTCCCAAAGGGGGAATTCAAGATTCTCCTTTTACTTCATCCGCCGCGGAAGCCCGTTTGAAGTTGTACTTGAAGCAGATGGGTGTGGATAATGGAGAGACTTTGCATGGATTTAGGGCCGGCTGTGCGATCACACTTGCTCTTACTGGTGCTGAGTTATCCGAAATTATGCAGCATGTAGGGTGGGCACGGCGGCATACGGCGCTTTACTATATGCAGCTGGCGAAAGTTTTACATCCACAAGGCGCTTCAACTAGGCTAGCCGCAACTGGTCCTGAGAATGTTATTAATCCTTGGCAGGACGTCAATCAACTAAAACGATTTGTGTTGGCTTTTCCTGCGCATAATGATAGTACTCTCTCAACGACGACGTCTGAATAATAACTTTGTGCAGGGTGGTGATAAGGTTAAGATGGATAGGAATGGGAATTAAGGAATGAGGATTGGGTGTTAATAATTTTGTGATATTATTAATTTATGTGGAGTGGAAGCAGGAGGAAGAGTCAGGAATGTCTTAAAGTCCGGGTTAGGCAGTGACCCTGATCAATATTTCCATACCTTAATCTAACTGAGCATGAATGGGAGTGTTAGGAAATAGTACACTAATCTATTCTTAACACTCATAATGATATGCAAAGTTAGAAAAGAACAAATTAAGGTGAGATAATGACCATGTTAAGATATGCAGTATATATTATGTGCATGGGTGGCTAATAGAGCTATATAAAGCAAAGAATACGCCCAAAGAAACTCAGTTTTTGCTCAGGTCAAATTGAGAAGCTAGCGGCAAACGCACCCACCCACCCACCTCCAAAATTCGGGTGAGTCGTGCGCCGTGACCCTATGCCAAGCTGTCCCAGCTTGGCATGGGACGCTGATCAATATTTCCATACCTTAATCTAACTGAGCATGAATGGCGAGGAACAAAAATCACAGCGAGGAACAAAAATCTAAATTTTATGCATCAAAACATATTTATTACCGTTCAGTTTCTTTGTAATTTTGTTCAATAGAAGTCAGATACTCTTTCCGAAAGTTTTGAGAATGTGCTGAATATCTTGAATATGAGAATTATGTTTTAAAAGAAATTGTAAACAAATTTCGCTCAAAAATGACATACGACAACTTTCCACGTGTGAAGAATATCGTACGTCCAATCAAAAGCCGTGTATGGCATTTTTTTCACACGTCGTATACGTCCAATCAAATTGCATGAAATTAATTTACACAGTGAAATACGATTTTTATTTCATAATTCTGCTGTGCATAAATCTCTGTATACATAGATAGATACCCGAAATCTAATCAGAATTGCATATGTTGCATGTGTAATATGATTGAAATCCCATGCAAATGTATTCATATGCAATTCTAATTAGACTTCGAGTATCTATCTATCTATCTATCTGCGGCCAACGTTTTTGCAAATGGTGTATATATATATATATATATATATATGTATATATATATATATATATATATATATATGTATATATATATATATATATATATATACAGGGTATATATATATATATTAATATATATATATATATATATATATATATATATATATACAGGGTGTCCCAAAAAAATGTCCCCCCTATACAAATCATTCTTGAGCGTTATTGTACCTATGGGAATTGAATTGAATTGTACATAAACGGTGCAAGTAATTTATTCGTCAAAGTAATTAATCGCGATGATGGAAGCAAGCAAAACGATTTTGGGTTTTCTGCTTTTTTTACATGAATTAACTGATTTAGCCTTTAGAAAAAGCTATGGGCCATGCCCTTCAATGTGTCCCCCATTTCGTTCGACACAAATAGTTGTCCGTTTGTGCATGTGGCGTACTGCATTACGAATCATTTCAGGCTGCTGCCGTAAAACATTAAATTCCTTGATTATTCTCTGTCGTAGCTCATCGATGTTCTGGGGTGGAGTGGCAAACACTTTATTCTTAAGATATCCCCACATAAAAAAATCACATGGGGTTAAATCTGGCGAGCGAGGGGGCCATTCCACATTATGTTGCAGCGCTATCACACGATTCTGCCCGAAAACTTCATTGAGGCGATCTCGAACTGCAACCAGACGATGTGCTGGAGCGCCGTCCTGCGCCCACCAGAGCCCTCGAAACATTCCTTCCCAATGTTGATTGTTGAAATGAATGGCAAGTTGAGGAAAAGCAAATTCATTGACCATCTGAAGATATGCGATATGCGAGGCCGTCCACATTTTGGTCAAAAAAGTAAGGGCCTAAAATCACGCCATTACCGCAAAGTGCCGCCCAGATAGTATAAGCTTTACACGGGAATTCCTGCGTTCGAAGTTAAATGCCGGTGGTTGTCCCTTCGGTGCATATTCGTTGTGGGAGTTAACTTCTCCATTCATTGCATATCCTGCTTCGTCTCCAATAATGATGCTCTGCAAAAAGTTTTGGTTTCGACAGCGTTCATTAAACCATTGCGCATAGCGTTGTCGACGTCAGTGGCAAGTCGTCTGGCAATAGCTCATGCCGTACGTGCATTCTGTAAGGATGCCATCGTAAATCTAATCTTGTAATCCTGTTAAAGGTTGATTTTGAAACTTCAACAAGATTACGACGAGAGCTAACACCTCGTGGGGTTTCCTCTAGCAAAGCTCTCACAGCTGCAACGTTCGCTTCACTTCGACCAGTCTTTCGCCTGCCCGAATATCCCTTGTTGCGGTTTAAGCTTGTTCCCGTGTTTTGATACTTACGAACGTTTCTCCTAATTGTCTTTTTACACGGGGGATTCCGAGTGGGAAATTCGACTCTAAACCTGTTTTGCACTTCGGTTACGCTTTGGAATTAGTAACAATTTGTAATTTCAAATTTTTGTGTTGCTGTTCGGTTTAGAAACTATTTTAAATTCCCAGAGGTATAATACCGCGCGTTCAACAAAAGATGAGTAATTTGTATAGGGGGAAATTTTTTTGGGACACCCTGTATATATATATATATATATATATATATATATATATATATATATATATATATATATATATATATATATATATTTATATATTATATATATATATATATATATATATATATATATATATATATATATATATATATATATATATATATATATATATATATATATATTAAAGTTTGTTGAATGCAGTAATGTCTAACTTAAATTTTGATATATGTCTTGAACATTTCTGTACAATAATGGTCGAGATCGAGCCGTTTAAAATAAAGGTGCAGTTTTGGACGAAGCGAATAACATGACTTCCACGATAGGCGTTTTTTAAAGCGGTTTTTTTTTCATGTATGTTGTCTTTGCATGTTTAAAGATTCTTAGATTAAGGTATTCGAAGTATCTTTTAAGTGTATTTGGTGTTAAAATAATACTGTTCATCGTTCGAACAAATAGGGTCCCTAAGGAGTTGCAATGCACAAGGGAACGAAAGCAAAGGAGCTTGCCCGCTTTGTTATAAACATGCCTCGTTTAACGATACAGCAACGAGTTTGGATTTGTTTGGAATATGCGAGGATTAATAATGCAAGAGAAGTTTAATTTACGTCGATGGAAAAATCATTGGAATAATTTTCCATCTCAGAGCATAAAAACAGTGAGGATTTGCCAGACGAAGCTATCAATATTTGTTCTTACTGTTGCGTGCTGTTTTCATTCTATTTTAGAACATTTTTTGCTTCTCCCAGAAACGCTACTTTGAGTTTAAACGCCTATATCTTGGCTAATATTGTATAGAGATTTACAAGGCTTACATTAAAATTTAAGTTAAACGCCACTCCATTCAATAGGCTTTACTTGAAAATGATATCTTTTTTAGTTTTTAAATTAAATAAATTCAAAGAGGAGGAACATTTTTTTGCGCCATCCGGTATATATATATTAATATATATATATATATATATATATATATATATATATATATATATATATGTGTGTGTGAGTATTTTTAAACTTTTGGTTATCCACTGTTTGAGCTAAACGCCTTTCGAACAACCGGCCCTGGAATCAATATGGTATCCCGGAATTACAACAAAGACATTTGGAAATTTTAGCAATGGCGAATTATGAAATAGAGAATTACAACATAGAAAATACTTTAACCCTTGGACGTTTATTCCACCAAGATCTTCCTCGCCCTAATTTTCTCCCGTTTTACCCAAGTTCCTTCAACAATGCATTTCGTTTTGTTAACAATGGAAAATACCGTATTTTCAACATACCTAATTTACAAGGCTTACATTAAAATTTAAGTTAAACGCCACTCCATTCAATAGGCTTTACTTGAAAATGGTATCTTTTTTAGTTTTTAAATTAAATAAATTCAAAGAGGAGGAACATTTTTTTGCACCATCCGGTATATATATATATATATATATATATATATATATATATATATATATATATGTGTGTGAGTATTTTTAAACTTTTGGTTATCCACTGTTTGAGCTAAACGCCTTTCGAACAACCGGCCCTGGAATCAATATGGTATCCCGGAATTACAACAAAGACATTTGGAAATTTTAGCAATGGCGAATTATGAAATAGAGAATTACAACATAGAAAATACTTTAACCCTTGGACGTTTATTCCACCAAGATCTTCCTCGCGCTAATTTTCTCCCGTTTTACCCAAGTTCCTTCAACAATGCATTTCGTTTTGTTAACAATGGAAAATACCGTATTTTCAACATACCTAAATGATCTAATGATTCGAAACGATTCCTAGTTCCTCTCCGTAACTGCTGTGTCGCTGGTAACCAACTGCCCATTTTCGTGCATAAATCGCCAAGCGAATTCCTCTTTGTTCACTGGAGGAAATAGTGTTATCGTTTTGTGGAGCCTGTAAACAAAACAGTCGATGAGGGGCTACAAGATGACAATATCTTCATCACGCTTTCCACTTGAAGCCATTTCGAAGCAGAAGCACGCAGTCGAGCCAGAAATGCACTACGATATCCTAAAGAAATCTGCGATTCCTGAAACTGGTGCACCGCATCCTAAGTATTTCAACGACACTAATGTTGAATTTCCGTTTATGATCAAGGTAAGCCTTTGGAAATGTTTTACATGTGTAGATACATTTTTATTAATTTTTAATTAATTAAGTATAATAATTTATTCAATTGTAAATCTCACTTTTGCTAAGGTAACTTACAATTGTCTACTTTTATCGACTTCATTATATATACTATTGTTTATTCTAAAGAACGAAAATTAGGTATGACAAATATGGTTACGATAACGATAACGATGACGATGACGATGACGATGACGATGACCATGATGATGGCGATGACGATGACCATGATGATGGCGATGACGATGACGATGACGATCACCATGACAATGACAGTGACAATGACAATGACAATATAGAATGGACTATCGATGGAAATGGACTGGAAATGCTGATAGCTGATATAAAGACGTGTGTCTGACGAAAACAACCGCGTGATATGGGCTAGCACAAATAATTTTTGGCTTTACCATATAAATTAAGCGCAAGAAGGAACCGGAAAATTTTTAATAGCACATTGCAAATTCGACTTTACGGCGATTTTCTTTGATATAACAGCTGGGATATGTTTTTCCTCTGTTAAATTAAAAGACAAACAGTTAAGAAGGTAATAATTTTTAGAAAAGGTTGACCTTTTGGGAAAATAGCTCCCAAAACCGACGCGCTTTCGGATGTTTATCATAAAATAGCGCACCGGAAGTTAAAGGGTCAAACTGAAGGCTAAAGGACCCCTGTAACTCTTTCGAAATTCTTTTTTAATAATATTGTTGAGATAATAGTATTGTTTATATCTTTTAATAATTAGTAATTAGGAACAATCAATCATTTAAACGTCATAGGTTAGGAATGCAGATATAATATGGGTGAATCAAGGGTTTTAGAGTGAGTGAGAAGTGAGTGATCGGGAAGATAACGTAGGAAATAAAAGGAATAAAAACTAAAACTTTGTGAGTGTGTTGGCATAACCTTACGCCTCAAACAGCGTTCCCAACACAAGTGGCACCTCCGACGGGATCTGTGAGAGAAATGGAAGAAGCAATAAAACAATTCGAGATAAAACAGAAGTTAGCTCAAGGCACATGTGAAACCTTAGAACGAGCGATTGAAAGGCGGAATACAACGAGCATCGAGCGTCATAAAAACACCATACGGAAAACCGCAGACGAGATTTACGAATTAAAGGTAAAAGTACAAGAGATACGTATAGGAAGCGGAGACGAGGCGAGCGAGATTAAAACATGGACGGACAGCATAGAACTAGAACTCGAGAGATGGGATAGTGAGATAACAAAAACATTAAAAATAACGAAAAAATGGAAACAAGAAGAGGAAGAAGAAGCAAAACTGCACAAGCAAGAAATCGAAGCAAAAGCGCGCCATGAGCAGTTCGAACAGCAACTGGAATTTGATGGATCAAATGGATCTGAAGCTCCAACATGAAATTAAGCTCAAATTAAGCTGAAAAAAACGCGTAAAAAGTATGAGAAGGCACGAAGTACGAGCGCAAAACTACCTAAGCTTGTAATCACACCATTTCACGGGACACATTTGGACTGGTTGCGTTTTTAGAACCAATTTGAATGCGAGATCGACAAGGCGGACGTTGCAGCGGTGACGAAGTTCTCCTACCTTAAAGAATTGGTCGGCCCAAAAGTGAAATCATCCATAGACGGTCTGCCATTCTCTACAGAAGGTTACGAGCGGGCAAAGAATATCTTAAAGACGAAATACGGGGACGACAGCGAGATCGTGAATGCGCATGTACAGAATCTGATGAATCTACCGACCATAAAGAGAACGAATCCTGGTAAGATACACACATTCTATGATAAGTTAGTGTTTAACGTGCAGTCTCTAGAGACATTGGAGAAGCTAAAAGAAGTAAATGGGTACGTTCGCATGACCTTAGATAAACTAGAGGGGATACGGGGAGATTTAGTTCGAACAGATGATGGCTGGCGGTTGTGGGATTTTGTCAAACTAGTAGATGCCCTTAGGAAATGGACGGAGAGAAACCCCATGAAAGTCGATGACAGGTCCCTTGATAAAAATAGTAATAAGTTCCCGAATGTTCTTCGAACGAAAACATTCCAAACGCGCCAACACGAAACAAAACAGAGACGGTGTGTTTATTGTAACGAGATTGACCATATGTCAATCAACTGTCCAAAATTAGTTACGTCTGCCGAGCGAAAGAAGTATCTAAGCGATAAGCGTTTGTGTTTTAACTGTACTGGGGCCGATCATCGTGCCTCCGATTGCCGAAGCCGATTTGCTTGTACCAAATGTAAGGTATTCCGAAGCGGGAAGTTCCTACGCCTCGTCTGCATTGCTCGACAAAATAAAAGCTAAATCCCAAAAACGAGAAATGCGACGTATAGAAATGATGTTTGGGACTTTAACCAATTTGGTTGGAATTTATACTCTAAAAATAAGCGATGCAGAGGAGAAGTTTTATATCGAGACCGAAGTAACGCGAGTTGAGAGAAGCGACCTCTTGACCTTAGACAATCCGAAATACCAACAACTTATTTCAAACTACAACCACCTTCAAGGCGTCACTATGCAAGATCGGGACACAAACGACCGTCTACCCGTGCATGTAATTCTAAGGACTGGGGACTACGCCAAAATTAAAACGTCCACGAAACCGAGATTGGGGTCACACGGTGAGCCAATCGCTGAGTTCACTAAGTTTGGGTGGACCATTATGTCTCCGGGCGGTGAGAAGGTCGACCTGAACAACATGTTACTAACACAAGTGCACCGGGAAGATTACGAACAGCTATGTAGGTTAGACGTATACAGTGAGTTCAAAGAACAGCTATCGAGAAGCGAGCATGGCCGGTACGAGACCAACCTCCCGTGGAAAGGCAACCACCCCCCGCTACCTAGCAACAAAAGCGGAAGTTTGAAACGCCTAAACAACCTCGTCAAAAGGAAGAAGCAAGGCATTTTAGAGCGGTACGATGGGGTAATTCAAGAGCAGATAAATGAAGGGATCGTGGAGAAAGTCGAAGCAGAACCACAAGGACAGGAATTTTACATACCACAAAAAGCAGTGATTAAAGAAACCTCAGAAACAACGAAGTTACGCATTGTGTACGACGCGTCAGCGCGAGAGCACGAGAATTCACCATCCTTGAATGAGTGTTTAGAGACAGGCCCACCGTTGCAAAACCATTTATGGAAAGTGCTCGTCCGAGGACGATTCCACCCCGTTGCGTTGACTGGTGACTTGAAACAAGCCTTCCTTCAGGTTCGTATTCGCGAAGGGGACCGAGATGCCATGCGCTTCCATTAGCTCAAAGATCTGACGATATAAGAGGTCGTGACTTTGCGCTTTACGATACGCAAATAAAAGAGGTCGTGACTTTGCGCTATACTTAGCTGCCAATTTTATTAAATTTCTACCAGGAAATACTTCCTATGATCCCACCGCTAGCCCAAAACAAAGACGCAATCAGGATTTTCTCAACAATACCGCACGGCTGAGCTTTCTGGAGGACATTCTGAGTATGATGCTGAGTCCCCAAAGATCCATCAACCGTTCAAGGAGGTCCTGACTGAACCTTGGTGTGATCTATCTGAGTTTCCCGTAATGATTAATGATCAATTGATTCCCAGAGTACACTCAATTCCATGTATAGGAGTTAAACTTGATGAAACATTGAGTTGGGAAGAGCATATAGCAAGCTTAAGGCGTATCAAGGCTTATGTTCCTGCAAATACTTTGATATCAATTTATAATGCTCTGATTCAGCCTTACTTCCATTACTGTTCTCCGCTTTGGGGAGTTTGTAACAAAACATTCAGAGATAATTTACAAAAGTTCCAAAATCGAGCCGCCAGAATAATAATGACTGGCGCTAGTTATGAAATCAGGTCTGCTGACGTTCTTCGGGCTCTTGAATGGGAAAACTTAGATTGAAGACGAGCTATGAGCAAGGCAATATTATTGTTCAAAATTCTGAACGATTGTAGTGCACCAAACTTGAAGGAGGTATTGATGACGAGGAACTCTCTTCAAACTAATTACAACCTTAGAAATTCTTACACTGATCTGGCCCTTCCTAAACCGAGACGCGAATTTCTTAAAAAAGTTTTAAGTACAGTGGTGCTAAACTTTGGAATGATCTTCCGCGTGAAGCTAAGGAAACGCAATCAATATACTCTTTCAAATATTTTGTAGCACGACTTAATAGGTAGATAAAATCAACTGTGGGCCTTATATACCACCGGGTCACTCCAACTTAATCTCTTGTATATAGCTATGTTTTTATCTTCGGGGATGCGAGTGGATAGGGAGTCGCGGCGTCGGTAATCGCGGTGGTTAAACAACAGAGTGGGGTCTCCCAAGGTCTCGTGGCCGCCAAGTCGCGTTTGGCAAAGAAGAACCTGACAATACCTCGTTTAGAGCTGGTATCAGCTCACATGGCCACTAACTTTGTTTGTTCAAGATCGCAGTCGAAGAACCAGATGAGTTTGATCAGCTGTTGAAAAAGTGGAATTTGTGGAGGACCCTGAGAATCTGTTCATGGATTTCGCGCTTCATTTGTAATATCAGCAGAGACAAAGAATCAGTAAGCGGTTCACTACTGTCCACCGAGGAAATCAAGGGACGGAAGTTGTGGTGGATCGCGAGAGTACAAGAAAGGAATAAGAATACGGCGGAATTTGTAGAAGATCGATCAGAACTAAACATTCAGTCATGCAGTAATGGTATCCTTGTCTTTCATGGTCGTATCCAAGGCGATCACCCAATCTACCTCCCAGGCAAAGACCACTTTACCGAGAAGTTAGTGGAGCATTCCCATAAAGTGACCCTCCATGGGGGAGTGAGACTGACGATGGCCAAGGTTCGAGACGAGTACTGGATCCCACGACTAAGAAGAATGGCTAGACGAGTGAGAAAGAACTGTTTTGGATGCCAACGGTTCCACGCAACACGACTACCAAACCCCAACCGAAAAAGTTACCCAAAGACCGATCGACAGGCGAGTTACCATTCCAAGTCGTAGGAGTCGATTACGCGGGTCCTATCAGATATCGTGCAGGAAACAAGCAAGAACGTAAAGCCTACATCCTAGTCTACGCCTGCTCTTTGACACGCGCGCTATACCTCGAGGTGACGAAAACTCTGAGCACGGAAGAATTCCTTAATACCTTAAAAAGATTTATAGCGAGAAAAGGACGGCTCGAGAAAATATATTCAGACAATGCGAAGACGTTTGTTGCTTGAGCTAAATGGCTGAAACGAATTATGCAGGACGAGAGATTCAACGATGAGTTGGCGAAGATGGCAATCAAGTGGCAGTTCAACCTAAGTCGAGCACCTTGGTGGGGTGGGCAGTATGAAAGATTGATAGGTCTTATCAAACAAGTGCTGTACAAATCTATCGGTAACGGCCATCTCACTTGCACAAAGTTGGAAGAAGTGATCTTGGACATTGAGGTGGCTCTGAACAACCGTCCCGTCAGTTATGTTGAAGATGATGCACAACTACCACTGCTGACACAGAACATCTTACAGTTTGGACGCCCGAACATCCTTCCAGAGCAAAGGAATCATCACACCGAAGATCACGATCTGCAGAAACGAGCAAGGTACATCAAACGGTGCAAAGACGTCCTGTGGAAGAGATGGTCGTCCGAGTACCTCAAAAGTCTGCGAGAAAGACACAACATGAAAAACGGCGAGAAGGTGATACGGTTGAACATAGGAGATGTCGTTATTGTGAAAAGCGAAGAGAAAAATAGGGGGAGATGGAGATTAGGTATCGTGCAAAGTCTCATCACGGGTAAGGATGGAATCGTGCGAGGAGCGAGACTGCGAGTAGGACAAAGCAACATTGAACGAGCGGTTCAACACTTGTACCCGATGGAGCTTTCGTGTGATGCAGAACTAAAACCGGCAACTTCAAAACTTAGAGCTGATGTTCCAGAGTTCCGACTAAAACGAAACGCTGCAGCGATAGCAGAGTGTCGCATCAAGGACATTGGTGAAACCGAAAATGATTAGGACATAAATTTAAACTTAAATCGTTACATAGGGGATAATATTGGAACTGATTAATTAAGTTAGTTATTTCACGAAAAGTTATGTTATATTCGTCGATACAGAATTACTGGGTAATCGAACGTTGATTTGAACATGATTATATAGAATATTGAGAACATGATTCCTTATATTCGATTCCTTTGAATCGAATAGGGGGAGGGTGTTGAGAATGGAGTAAATTCTTTACATTTTTTTATAATTAGTAATTAGGAACAATCAATCATTTAAACGTCATAAGTTAGGAATGCAGATATAATATGGGTGAATCAAGGGTTTTAGAGTGAGTGAGACGTGAGTGATCGGGAAGATAACTTAGGAAATAAAAGGAGAGAAAAACAAAACTTTGTGAGTGTGTTGGCATAACCTTACGCCTCAAACGGCGTTCCCAACAATATTGTTACGTAACTTTATTTTC
Organism: Dendronephthya gigantea; assembly: GCF_004324835.1. Classification (NCBI taxonomy): domain Eukaryota; kingdom Metazoa; phylum Cnidaria; class Anthozoa; order Malacalcyonacea; family Nephtheidae; genus Dendronephthya; species Dendronephthya gigantea. The sequence continues at coordinate 72,312 of NW_021163255.1, read as the reverse complement.
TATTTACGCGAGGTAGGAGATCTTTACAAGGTTTTACTAAAGTTCACTAATATTCTCTTCTTTCTCCGTTCTTTTCTCTTCTTCAAATATTCGTCGTTGCTGTCCCTGTCTTTGGTCATTGGTTTTGTAAGGTTGAGCTTCTCCAACGTTTCATATGCTTTTTACTCCGCTAGTTCACTGAATGTTCTGTTGCTGTGCGCCTCCTTTTATAATAAAATTTGAGGGGATCTTGAAGATGCCCTGTGCAAGGTGGTATGATTCACTCTATCCAATCAGCGTTGTAGGTTGCAAGTGTGGGTTGGCGTTAGAAGCTCGGTCCAGCTCTCATACTTTGTTTACTTAAGGGCGGTGACGCACTAGTCAAGTTGGCCTTTTACTTAATCGGTCACTGTTAAAACTTGTTCACAACTGAAAATATTTATCATTAACTTAAAGTACAATTATCAACTTATTACTCTGTGAACCGTATCTTAACTTATAAACTATTTTACTAATAATTTCATCGAATTAAGCTTTTAGTGACGTAAGGCTTCAATTGCTTAACCGAGCAAAATATAACAAAGAAATGATTGACATAAACTAGTATCCGCCTAAAACTTATGTTCTTGAGTCGTGACACTTGTACTTTGTACGACATACTATTGTTTCGGAGAAAATCCCATGGGCTGTCACCTCAGGACAGGAAAGTAATTTTGTGATTCCGAAGGGTAATAATAATATTTACTTTACACTTCATTTTATGTGACATGTTCCCCAAGTAATTTCCTCATCTATATTGACCTTCTATTTTTTAACAATGTTAAATTACATTATATATTCGCATTTCGTAACAATTTTCGTAATGTTACACATGCATAGAGATAACTTCATGGTTGGCGAGTGCGTACGATTTTTATGCACGAGTTGTGAAGGATCGCAAAACGAACGAGTGAGCGCAGCGAACAAGTGAGTTTGCGATCCTTCAAAACGAGCTTATAATAAAAATCGTACAAACGAGCCAACCATGAAGTAACTTAGAGAACAATTTCACAACGGCATGCTTTTAATAAACAAAAACACAGCCAGCACGTCGACTTAGTTGATCTACAGAAATTATTATTACAGAAATTAGAACAATATGGAATTACACACTCTAAAAACGATCTGCTTAAAATTTCCTGGTTAGTTTAAAAATAACCCTATTATGGTTAAAAAAATGTTCCTGGTAAGAATTCGTGGTTGGTTTTCGTGTCGTAAACGAGAAATACGCGGCCTAACCGCGTTCCTGGTTAATGAAAATGACATAATCATTTCGAACAACAAAGCAAAATGGCGGCCCGTTTTTTGGCATTTTTTAATTTTAACAAACAGTCCTAATGTCTACAATTCGCTTTTTTTAACGCACAAATTTGAGCCGAAAAAGGACCACTTGTCAACGTTAACACCGGTTTTTCTTATAACGATTCTTATTCAAGAAATTCGGTGCAGAGTCGCGATGACAAACAAAACGAGTTGTCACTTGAGAATTTTGGGATTCATGAATTCTTAACCACATTGCCAACTGAACTTTCTAGCGTTAAACTTAAAAATACCAGCTCTAAACAAAATAGTAGCTTTTACTGTATACTGCATTAATTAAGGAGGAGAAAATAAAAAATTAGGTGAAAAATAAAAAATTAAGTGAAATTAATGCATTTAAAATTGCTTTCATTTAACCATGTCATTGACATTAGAAAAAACAACAGATATGTGGTAGTACACACAACTGGCTTAATAACAGCTAGAAAATCCAATTAACTCTATTATTGATTCCTTACCATGCAGATAAATTTGTCATGCATCAGTCATATTAGGGACCGGTCATTATTTATGGTGGGGGGTGGCACCGAAGAGAAAAGGGTTGGGTAAACAAAATTTTTAGCAAGTAAAAGGTTGGGTAAATGAAAAACAGAACATGTGAAGGGTTGGGTAAGAAAATTTCCATGTAATTTTTGCGCACAACTATTTCAATTATTAAAGACTTATGTATAAAAAGCATGTCAACTGTCAAATTGTCAATCCAGTACATAAAAATCAGTCTGAGTCACTCGACTCACTATCATGATAATTGTTAGATTTTTTAGGTGCAATAGCTGCCCTCATCCTTTTTTTCTTCGCAACTTTGCTACGTTGTTCTTTCTGCCTTCTGGCACTTCTTCTTTTCTCAGATTCTAAAACCGAAGTAGCATCAAATCTTTTTCTCAATTGAGAGAGCAAAAATTGTAGATTGTTAACAAGACTCTCAACATTATTCAAAATGGGTGTTAGTTGTTCGACAGAAGTGTCTATGAAACCTATTTCATCATTTGCCCAAACTTTTGGAGACATGTTTACATCCAACAACTCCTTTCTTCGACCCATTAACTTTTCCTTCATGTTTCTCACAGAAAACAAAGTTCCTTCCATATGTTTCCATGCTCTTTGACACTTGCTAACATCTTCTACCTTTACATCTGCTGGTATGGCTGCAAATTGATACCTTTCCAAGTTTATATTCTCTTTTGGAACCACTCCTCGTTGGTAGGACTCAAATACTTTCTGGATATTTTCTAATTCTACTTTAATGCCCCGGCGAAATTTTCGTTGTCCTTCTAAGTAAGCTTGAAAAGAGGACTGCTTCTTTGAGTATGCAGATTTATACACATTTTCAGTAATAGAGTTGTAGTATGTAAACCTATCTGTCTTCACATTTGGAATGTAGAACTTCTCCCATGGTTTGACATTTTTAACATCTGCATCTCCACCAACAACAAACTTGCCAGTAACAAATGAGATAGCTGGAAATTGTCAGATATATATTTAATTATATAAATCAGACATACAGTGTAATACATGCAAATTCTGTACATCAGTACACAAAATCACAAATAATACAATAAAATCATGGATGCTGATAGAAGTTTTGGAAACAATACACAAAGCCTTGGTTGTAAGTTTCAAAACTTGATAAAATGCATAACAATAAATAATATAAACATATTAAATTTTTTATAACTTACTCTTTTGTCTGTTCATTCGCTCAACTTGAGGTTTCTGAATATTTGTTGCTTGCAAGTTGAGATTCTTTTCAGGCAATAATCCTGACAATGATCCACCAACGCTGGCTTTATCAGCAGCAGTTTTAATAGTTCTTGCCAGCTTGAGACTTTCCAAAGACTTCTTAAATTTCAAAACATGACCAGGCTTGGTAGACATACCCACAATATCAAACATCTGGTTCAGTTCTTCGTTGGTTGCATCGATTAACAAACCAATGTCATCATAACCTGTATCCTTAAATCGATCCAAATACAATGCTGTAAAATTTAGAGACGATAGAAAATTTGCGAAGCCATCCGCCATCTTTAAAAATGTGTGGCACTGATGAGACTGGGCCTGGTTCTGCGAACCTGTCAAGATTGTCAAGGGCATGGTCAAGGGTCAACAGCATAGCAACTAGCATAGCAACCGAACCTACAACGTCACAGCACGTCATGATATCAAATGATAGGTCTTTTGAGTTTTGTTATACCGAATGAGTTATATTTAGATGTTTGAATTGAGGTTTTACAAAGACCAAAAAACTGAAAAAAGTCTTGTTTTATATTAGTTAATATAAAAACGATGCCAAAGCTGATTTGATATCAATTTCACGCATATCAAGATCAATATCAAGATCAGAGCAATTGTAGCCGATGTATTGCGAAAAAACTCCCATCAGACGATTGATGACGTAAATGTGGATGCTGCAACTGGCGAAGATGACATAAATGGCGATGAAGTTTCTGGCAATGACAGTGATGATGACATTGTGATCAACGAAATTGGCAGTGAGAGCGAAGAGAGTGATTGCGAACACGAAACTGATAGAAATGAATCAGATGTTGACATTCCTGACGAGATTAATGAAACACTGCCCCTGGTTGTGACCACAAGATATGGGAGACATGCTGGGCCATGGAATCTGTACCAGCTAGAATGAGCTAACATTGCCCGCCTATATAGATAGCCATGTTGCCCTGCTGTTACGTTATTAAAACTATCAATTTGAAAACTATAATCAGGCGTACTGATAATTATCAACCCTATTATCAAGCTATTAATATACAGTATAAAACAAGATTCAAAGCCATAAAACAAAAGTTATAATTAAAGGACATGTATGACAACTTAATACCACTATCATTTTGTACAGTTTTCGGCAAGGGGTGGGTACTTATTTTTTATTAAATATTCAAGGTTGGGTAAAGAAAAATTTTAATTTTTTAATGGTTGGGTCAGTAAAATTTTTATCAAGCAAAACATTTCTCTTCGGTGCCACCCCCCACCATAAATAATGACCGGTCCCTTATATATTGTCATAATATTTGCACCAGTCATCTTGCTTTGATAATATACAAAGGCTTTCGCACTTATATAGTCATAGTTGAAAGCAGGGACGTCGGAAGCAGGGGACCAGGGGCCTCAGCCGCCCCCCAATAATATATATATATATATATATATATATATATATATATATATATATATATATATATATATATATATGGGGGGCTGGAAAATATTTCGGACCCCCCAATAATGCAGCAGTTATGAAGAACAAGCTTTGAAATTCAAACTGAGTATTGGAAATTATTTATAGGTTGTAGCAATAGTAGACTCTGAAATGGGCATTTCACCAGATCTAAAGCAATCAAATTTCAAAATTTTTCTTGCTCGGTGCCTACCATGGGGGCACCTTGTGAACGTCAGGCCCCCCAATTTTCAAGACATTCCTATGCTGGTGGATGAGAGTATCTGCCAAGTAAACATGTGTGCAACTGCAAGCACAAGACAGGGTAAAACTAAGTAAAAAATTGGGTCTTATTGCTATAGTCAAATTAATGGTTAAATAGAGACATTCCTACCTTTTCTTAGTAATTTAATTTAAGCCCCAGAGCTTCCCTATTGACAAATAGAATCCCCTGGCATATGTCAAAGAAATAAATAGGGCACACTGAATTAGGTTCCCTCAAGCTCTGAAAATAGACAAACTAATACAATGTATAATACCCCAACCCTTACCCTAACCCTAACCCAACTCTATATGTCTCTAAGTCAACACTTTCCAGTAGGGCCTTTAGAAAGAGGTATGATAACATCACAACAAACCTCATTCTGTTTAGATGGGACACATCAAGAATTGTCCCCCAAATTAAAATGCAGGAAATTAATGCACAGATTCCAAAATACAAATATATTCTTGGGGAGGGACCCCCTAAAACTACCTATTACAGGTACATCTTTTTTTTCATCCCCCCCCAAGACAAAAGGTCTCTAAAAAGGCCCTAGCTGTACACCCATACAGTTTTAAATTGCTTATGTACCCTCTACATGACTACATATTCCATGAAATTTATGAAAAGGTCACCTTGAACAATTCCATATATATTTTTTGCTCTGTTTGCTCTGAGGGAGCTAGACCAAGAAGACCAATTGTCCCTGATTAAGTAGGTAAATAATCGAACAGAACTGGGCATAAATAAAAATATATTACCTTGTTGTAAATGTTGTTCATCTGACCACTCGAGATACATGGGGTGCGATAGTATATTTGGGTATTCGATGAGAACTTTCATGTTTTAATCTTTATATTAAGACTCTGTATGAAGTTGTGATGTTAGATGAATATTAACATGAAATACGATATGTAAATTTGTATAGGTAATATAGCATAGTTTCGAGTGCAATTCGGAAAAAACATGCACCAGTGGGTTTTTCTAAGACTTCAAATTGCACGAGTCCAAAGAACGAGTGCAATTTGAAGTCTTTGAAAAACTCACGAGTGCATGTTTTTCCGAATTGCACGAGAAATCATGCTATTACCAATTAATAATATAAATAAAAAAATTAAGAGACACGTGGTACCTAATTATATGATAAATAATTTATTCGCCATATTGACAAACCGCGCAAAAGAGAAAAAAATACGTAGAGCTACCTTAAATGAATACCTCACAGGATGCTTAGGTGATCACCTCTGTCACATATATCCGACGTTCTAAAATTTAGAACTCTCGCTATATGTGATTTAGAACACGTGGAACGGGTGCCCTTGACAGACATCTCAGAGAAAGGGGATATACTTTTTTCATAATACGAGATAGAGAATTCACGACTTCCAAACAAGTTTTAGAGGGAAAAGCTAAGTTGCTTCGAGAAAGTGGTCGAGGGAAGAGACCAAATAAAGCACGACAGCTATCGCAAGAGGAAGAAGAAATCCTTTGGGAGTAAGAAAAACTCGGCTCCAAAACACCAGGGGCCGGTTGTTCGAAAGATGGATAACTTATCCAACGGATAAGTCCTATCAAACGGATAAATCTGCTATCCATGCAGTGGATAGTTATCCATTGGATAAAAACGCGTTGCACGAAGCGTGGATAGTGAAGTGGATAGCTATCCAATAGCATTTCCTTACAAACAATGGCATTTCATTTGGTTCGTGTCTTTAGAAATATCGGTTTTAGTAGACTAAGTGCTTTAAAGTCTAGTGTAAATAGAAAGGAATTTCGCTTTAATAAAATTTATTTTAAAAACGGATCTAAGCATTTGTCAAATATCGAGAGTGACGACCAAAGCGACGGCGAGCAAATCTGCGAAAGTGGACTACGTTTCTGGCAAATAACTGGGCTTTTAGCCGCTGCTATTTGTACAGGATTTTCGCTAAATAAATTAAAAGCCGGTAAAAATGAAAAAAGCGAAGTATGGAATACTCCAGTGGCAAAAATTATCGCCCAAAACAGGAGCGCTAACGGAAAGTTCGGTAAAAAAAGTTTGTTAGATAGGGAGAAAAGGATTCACGAAGGCAGTAGAGCTCCGAAACGAAGGCTAGACTTTGACGAAAATACAAGTGAAAATAAATGTACACTAGTGAAGTACTCAGGTGAGTGTAACAGAATTAATTCTAGGTACAATTAAGCTCTGAATGACAGAGATAGCAATTAAATCAACTAAATACTATACAACTGTATAGATTCAGGATGAAAAAAACTCTCACATGCCTCAAGGATGTCGTATTGTAGACCTACAAGTATTGACCAAGAGTCTTTCCATGTGCAATCACTGTTTAAAAGGTATGTGACCCCTACAATTACAATTCTCACAGTACAGTTTATAATGAGGCATGGATGTTTAATATCTGTGTAAACAGTACACAACACTATGGATATATTGCAAACAGGTGCTAAAAAAGGGGGTATTTTAAGAAGACCTGCATCAAGACTACACCTGGCATCCTCAGTTTCTTCTCAGTTTTGGGAGAATTTCACAACAAAAGTGGGAATCCAGACCCAATTACCCCACTCCCCTAACTATGTACATGATTGCAAATTCAGTGGAATTATCTTCTTTCAGGTCCAATGGCATTGAACAACATCATCAAGGAGGAAATTATTGGTCTTGCCAGTATTTTTGACATAAAATGTAACCTGTGTGGAAGAATCAATAAAATTAAAACATCATCAGAACATCGAAGTGGAAAGCGTGGCCGGTTGACCTACAACATTAATTATAGAGCTGTACTCGGTTCTCTTTATACTGGCATTGGTAATACCAATCTAAATAACCTGGTTGCTACTATGAACTTACCAACGATAAACAACAGAACATTTAAATCTCGTGAAAGAGAGGTGGGGAAAGCTGTGGAGTCAATAGCACAAACAAGTTGCCAAACTAACATGGAAATTGAAAAAAAAATGGCAGTAAAGAATGGCGAGGTGGCAGACGAGAATGGCTTAATTGGCATACCTGTGTCATATGACATGGGATGGCAAAAGCGTGAAAAAGGACATAACTCACTGACTGGACAAGGGGTTGCTATGGGCATACAGACTGGAAATGTGTTGGCATATGCGACAAGGTGCAAATCATGTAGAGTGTGTGACCATGCACGGAAGAGAGGAATAGAACCAAGAAAGCATGACTGCAGAAAAAATCATGACGGGTCATCAAAAGCAATGGAACCAGCAGTTGCATGTGAACTGTGGAATTCTTCACCCATCAAAAATGCTAAATTTTCTATTTATGTAGGAGACGATGATACTACGACTCTTTCCCATTTGAATCAGAATGTGCCCTATGGAGTTGAGAAGTGGTCAGATATTGTACATGCAAAACGTTCTCTTACATCAAGAATGTACAACCTGTCAACACACTGCAAGTTTCAAAACTCATCAACTTTAAGTCAAAAGGTTATTAATTATTTAGGGAAATGCTTCTCGTATTGTATTGCACAAAATCGAGACAAGGCAAGTTTGACATCAGCTTTAAAGAACATTGTGCCTCATGCTTTTGGAGACCATCATGGCTGCTGTTCATCATGGTGTGGATATCAAAAAGATCCAACATCGTACAAGCACAAAGAACTTCCTTACAATAAAGACTTTGAAATGTTTGGAAATACTACAGATATATTACAGCCTATTAATTAAATGACTTTATTAAAATTGGTCTGTCCATTCAAAGGCTTAGAAAAATGATAAAATATTTTACTAAAAACAGGAAATAAACTCTAAAACCCTGTCCAGGGGTTAAAATATGTACTATTTACAAAGTTGGAATAAATTAATTGATTTGATAGTTTTTGACTAAGTCCGCATTTTCAATGTCATTGTTCAGTTTCTTGATTGTTCTGGATCCTCTAATACTTAACACTGCTGATTTGATAAGATTAAGTGACAGTTTGGTTCTTAGCCAGTGTATGACAGTACCATAATCTTGCTTCTTTTTCCTTGAAACTTTAAGCGATAATTTGGTAATGAAACGTTCCACTTCCCTTCCACTTCCTCCATAGGGAGTAAAAACTAAAGGTGTGAAGGAACCATGCTCGATCTGAATGACGCGTTGGTTATATTGGCGTTTCTTTTCGTTTTCGTTCGCGGTGAAGGTTGCTTCTAGTTTCTGGTTCAGGTGGCTCTTAGCGAAAGGGTTAAACACCCTTACATCGAAAAATGCTCGTTGCCCTCTTATCCAAAAGTCTCTTGCGCAGACATCTAACCTGGCTTCATCTGATGAGTTGGCGCTACTGTGCAAAGCTTCGCCGGTTAAGGGTTCAAGTTGTGGCTCAATTTGAACATCGTGACATACATCATTGAGTAGATCTGCGAAAAGATCTCTTACTTCATTGTGGCGTCTGTGTATAAAACCACCTTTCATGCATGACATGGCATGGTCAACGTCAAAACGTTTACCACAGGCACACATTGTTGGTAGGTACTTCGGGGTCCAGCGATATCTAAGACGAAGAGCATCATAGAATTCTCTTTTGCTCAAGTTGAAGTTCTCTGATTGAATTGGTAGAGTCGTCAACCAGCTCGACGCTCCTTTGATCATGTTTAGGTCGTTTGCTCTTAGTTGCTCTTTGTTCATCTTTTCCCGGACTTGCTGTAAAGTGGTTTTGTGTTGTTCCTCTCTGGCTTTCACAATGTTCTTTCTAGTTTGCTTCAATTGCTCATTGTCTATCATCTTTTCGCTGTCCTGGTTCTTGATGTTTGTAACTAGTTAGTAACGAGAATTTAAATACTCAAAGTCAGCGATGTTGGTAAACATAGGTACTGCTAGACCTCCTTTCTTTACTGGTAAAGACAGCAAGAGTCGTTCTTCAACAGTGCAGATATGGCCTTCTGTAATTGCTGGAATTAATGTGTTGTCTATCACTTCATCTACTTTAGTTAGTTGTTGCTTGATGTTTGGAATTGTTCTGATGTAGTAGGTCAGTTTGTGCTTAAAACCACTAGTAAATGCAGCATAAGCAGCATGCGGCTCAGATCTTGCTATTTTGGACAGAAGTATCAATTGATTACACCAAGAGTCCACTAGCCCATCAATGTATTCGGACTGACCAGCTTCACTACCGACAAATCCGCCAAGGCACTGTCTTCCTTCAGTTGTTATCTTGATGTCCGTCCCAGCGAAAATTAGATGCGCTTCATCTTCTACTTCGGGTTTTACCACCAACCAAGATTTAGACGCCTTGGGGTAGTATCCCAATTTAGGTCCAACTGTTACCAAATTATCCCACCATGTTCGAAGAGGGGCTAGATTGCCTGCGCCACTCAAATCATCTGCAAATGCGACATGTTTCACACTGTCATTATCCGGTTTGATGACTTGTAGTAGAGGAATAATTCCTATTGCATACACTGGCATTGCAAGGGGATCCCCTTGCGTGGTTCTCTCTGATGACAAGAGCTCCGTACCACCAAGAACAAACAAGCGAGATGGTGTATTATAACAGTTCCTTATGTATGTAGCCATTGGGGGGCATAAATAACGTATATTATGAAGTAGGACAGCACGGTTGAGAGAGTTGAAGGCGTTATCTGCATCTACAAGAAGCACTGCATCAGTAGACTGGGCTTCAAAGATATCTCTTATTGCGTGTACAGCAGCTTCACATCTGCTTGCCTGGCCTGCACACAGTTGTAGATTTCCTGCTGAGCTGATGATGTCCGGCTTTATGACTGATAGAATAGCCTTTCCCACAATCCTCCGTAGCACTTCTCCAATCCCTATAGGTCTGATTCCTGGGTTCTTGTCTAAAGGAATCAATCGACAAGCTAAATAGGCTTCCAGATTAGTACACCTTCTGTCATTTTCCATTGTAGCTTCAATTTCTATCGTGCTGACTTTTTGTGCAAAGGTGGCAATTGCACACCTGAGATCTCGGCCAACAGTTGCAAAGTTCTTTGACACGAGTATCCTCTTCCAACCATCCGCATCTATACCCGAAGGTCCACTTGACCCTTTTGTTTTTAGTGCAGCATTCATGATAGTAGATTCTGTTATGTTTTGAAACATAACAGGGTCAACAAAAGGTATTGGACCATTTATCAGTACAGATGCTTCTGCTTCAGTGGCGTCTGGGTGTTTTCGTGTTAACTCATTTATTGTGCTTTGGGATAGTGGCAAAATGCCCCTACTGTTCTGCTCGAGGAGTTTTAATGCAGCATTAATCTTCCCTTCGAACACGAGTTTTGCAATGGTTTTTGCCAGACGTTCCTTGCTAAGGCTATTCGGTGTCGACGAGCGTAATCTATCTTGAATTGTACGGGCCTCTCGAAGTAAAGCAGCTAAATCCCCACATTCCCATTGCGCTAGGCGTATGACTTGCATGGCAATCAATTAAAGCATTTACTTACCACCTTGTTTGATGAATATGCCACACCACAGATACGGTTGTTGCAAAATTAGTACCGTTTGCCAACTCACAGAGAAATGAGTCCCTAAACAGCATAATAGGAAGCAAAACCCCCAAAATCCGTTTTTATGGTGGTAGCGAAAGCAATGACTTTCGGATTGCCTGTTCGGTTGCCCAGAAGAACATTGGATTTAGTTATATCAACACCACACTAGATAGCCTTGGCATTGATCCAGGTACCAATTGCTTACTTCATAATTCTAAAATAGATAAAAAACAACAAAAAGATAAAATTAGAAAATCCTCAAAAAGTTCTAAAGTTAGGCGACATCAGTTACAGTCAGAAAGAATTTCAAAAAATGCTAAGAAAGAAGCAAAGGAAGGAAAAACATATGAAACCGGTATTGGATTGAATCTCATTAAAGAAAATTCTACTGCATGCCCATGCAGTTACAAATAAGACCACACTTATTGATATCAAAAAAATTATCATGAGCCTAACAACCAGAAATAAAGAAGAAATGAACAAATTAGTCCCACCATTTACAGAGAGACCACAAAAGAAGTACTACAGCTATGACCCGGAGAAAAGATACCAATTTGTTTTATTTCATACTGAAACAACTTGCACAGGTAAACAGGCAGAGATATGTCAACTCTCAGCTATCAGTCAAAATGGTCATACTTTCTCCTCTTACATAATGCCAAAAAATCTGTTGGCTTCTATGCATCGAAAGTCAACAATTTAACTGTAGAAACTATAAATGGGATCAGAACATTGTGCAAAAGTTTTCAACCAGTAAGCTCAGTTACCCTGGAGGTAGCATTACAATCGTTTGTGCAATTCCTTCAAGACGAACAAAGTTTACATACCAGTGGTCCAAATCCAGTCAAAATAGACGATCTTATGACTGTCCTTGTTGGTCACAATGCCGCCACATTCGACGTTTCTACACTCCTCCGCAATGCTAATGACAGTTTCGAAGAAAAACTTAATAGAATGAACATTTGTTTTGGAGACAGTTTACCATTGATTAGAGCATTGATATCCAGTAAGCATTCTCCACTGATGCAATCAAACGGCGAGTTCTGTGCTGCAAATTTAGGCAGTGTTTACAAATGTTTGTTCCACGAAGATTTCAATGCCCACGATGCATTAGAAGACGTGATTGCGCTAAGAAAGATCTTATTCAGTCCTGAAATGGCCATTGACGTAAAAACTATAGTAGATTTCTGCCAGATATTGTCAGTCCCAGCTGTAAAAGTTGACTTGAAATTTATTGATGATCGACATGACCGCTACGAAACTTTCGTAGGAAAGCTCTACTCGCCAAACGAAGACCACAGTCCTATATCGCATGGAATGGCCACCAAAATTGCAGAAAGTGGACTATCGTACTGTGATCTTTTGACGTTGTGGCAGAAATTTGGCGAAACAGGGGTAGTTGGAATGCTTTACATGCCACCAAATGTCCTGGAAGATTCGCGTAGTAGAACTTTGGACAAAAGTCGCCCAAGAGTGACGAAGAACAGACGAATTCTTTCAAATATTGTAAAATACTTTCAATCAAACAGTAATTTAAACATCTCGGACAGTAGATAGGAGAATATACACAATTCCAATCATATTTTATACAATTTGAATCAGAATTAAATTTCTTTTGAGCTTGTGCTTCGTTGCGTGTCGCGTGGTTTTGTTTCTGATGCGCCCGCGAACTTGTTTACACGCATGTCAAATCATTGATCTTGCAGAGTGGGTAAAAAAATTGGCCGCGCATAAATTTACCACAATAATCAGAAATATTTGCTGAACGAGTTCGGTAACCCACCCTGAAAATTTGCGCATGAGTAGATATGCACTTGCGGCATTCAGGATTAAAAAATAAAAAAAATCTGTGGACGGAAAGTTTCAAAAAAGCTGATTTTTCATTCCAAAGATTTGACTCCACAGAATTTTTTTAAACTTTCCCTGAACATTCCTTACAACTCAATTTCATGATATATGTAAAAAAAATTGGGGGTAACCGAACTAATTTTTGAGAGAAACTGAAAAAACCACAATATTTTGTCTCTTTTGGGATATCAATTTCGTCATTGTTACCATGGACACGTCGTTTTTTTTTCAAATATTGTTTTAATAGCAATTAGTCTCGCGTTGGATGAAAATTTAAGCCACTTTCTTCTTTCGAAATGGAAAATATAAGGCGGTTGTCTATTTAGCCAAAAAGTGTATTGAGCCACCTTAATATTTTTTGATAAAAATTGTGTATGACATAGTCACATACACATCCCCTTTCGCTCATTCACACTGATACTGTCTCGTTAATACAGTTATTGAAATAGGACAATAGGTATTGACATTGTGCTGGTATAAAAATTCCGAACAGTTCCGGACAGTTTATTAAAATTCATGAATAATCCATAATCCATTGCTTAATTTGCATAAATTCATAGTATGATAAAGTATGGCCGCGCCGAATGTGATCAACTGTGAATAATATACTGTATACTCACTGCCCTGGTAGATTCCAACGAATGATAAATGTGTTCTTTATGTAGTATTATTATTATCACCATGTGATTTTGCTTTCCCATCGAAAGTCTTTTGCCATGACATGTCCCTTCCCCTACCTAACTTACTTTAAATTGGCTAGAAAAACAATTTATACAGTGTTTGGAAATTTCAAATTTGGCTAATTAAAAGTAAAAATATATTACATATATAATGTTACAGAAGTGGATTGGAAATGAGAGAAGGAAAAGAAAAGTAGTGGAAGGAGTAGAAACCATGCAAGAAGATACTGGGCAATCAGAAAGCCATGTTGTTAAAGGTCCTCCGCTAAAGCGTTCAACTTCAGGTTTCAACATATTTACATCAAAACTCCTCAGTTCAGGTATGAGAGCATAGCAATATGAAAAGCTCTGGATAAAAAAGCTTATTTATACTACATGTATTTGTAACTAGCTGTAAGTTCTACCCCTGTTAAGATGATGATGAATGCATTTTTTAAAATGATGAATGCATTTTTTAAAATGATGACTGCATTTTTAAATTTGTTTGCTATATGGTATTTTATTTGCCATTACCACTAACTCATTGCTGGTGGGAGCTTTCTTATGACAAGTAAAATTGCCTGGTATTAGACAGGGTAAAATCTGTGGCCAGTTATAGGTGGCCTTGCTGGCCATGGCTTAACAGATTTTACTATATCTCATGTAAGGGACTCAGGTGATTATACTCATCAGTCATCATGGAAAAGCCCATGGGTTAATTATAATAGAATAATTATTTAATAATTTTAATATCTTTAATTCTTAGCTAACATATCTTGAAAGCCTGGGATGTGAATCAGCAGTTCTTATGCACGACTCTGGAACTGGGACTGTTAACCAGTATGGATCAGCAAAAGGAGCAGTTTCTGCTGCAAGATAATGCAGTGGCATTGAAGTTCATGAATTTTTTCGGTAAGCGTATTTTTAGCATAAAAATTTAAATGCTCGCAACCAGGCCTTTGAGGATGAACAGATCTGCTGTTAGCCTCTGTGCACACTCTACACATATGCACGAAAGGGCTTTATGTAGAATTGCAATGCACAAACTCTACCCACAGCCATCTTGTGTGTTCGCGTAGAGTCTGTAGTGACACATGCTAGCCTGTTGTCAGTAGTGACACTTTGACACTACAGTATATTATGTTTATTTTAGATACAACAAACAGGGGTCCAAACTACACTAATAAAGATGTAAGAGACTTGTTTAACAAGAAGTACAGTGAGTATTTTAATTTGAAATGTATGCTAAATTTGTTTTTATGAAATTTGCTATAAAAGCTAAGTGTGCAGGGTAAACTAGTAGTATCACATGGTATATTAACCCCATCTCTGCCCAGGCGGGCTGCAACTGGCCCTTTCGTAGATTTTACTCTGTCTAATGCCAGATGATTTTATTCATCAAGGGAAAGCTCCTAGTAGCAACGAGTTAATTGTTAAATAAATATCCAGTGAATAGGATTTTAGTATCCTACAGTAAAAGTAATTAATAATTTAATCATCTATAATAAGTTTTCTTTAAATGTTATAATAGGTGAAGCATGTGGGAAACCTGGGTCTCGTGTACCATACCTGAAAAAAGGTTTCACAGTAACTGGTCTTCCTAATGGAATAAAGTTTAGAAAGCCAAATAACTATGGGGAAGAGAAAGTTAAAGCAATAATGAATGCTCAAGAAAGCATAGTTTTTCAACTTGAACCAGAGCCTAGCATCACACATTCTGATGCTGCAGTAACTGAAAAAATCGATCCCCAACAAGCTGAACTTCAACATATTTTATGTAAGGTGGTTGACCAAGAAAAAACTTTACAAGTGGTGACTGACCAAATTTGCATCGAGGAGAGTGATATGGAAGTCACAGATCTTGCACTCAGTGACGTGGAGTATAATCTGTTAACAACAAATTACAGAAGTTGCTTCACAGAAGATGCATTGACTGCTTTGGCAGCCAATTATAAATCATTTTCTAATCATAAGGGATACATCCTGCCTGTCTATACTGACACAGAAGATGCTCATTGGCTGTTTTATTTTCCTGACAAGATGTCTGATCTTCTAAACTAGCATTCTCAACAACAAATTTGGGGATATTGGTTAAATGCAACTGAAGACAAGTTGACACTCAAGCTTATTATGTCAAAAAACAAAGTATCTATTGACGCTTTGAATATTATTACAAAGGAGAATAATTCAAGCAGTTTTCTATTTTTACAAAAAACATTGTTGCTTAAGACTAAGACAACAGTAAATCTTCCTGAGCCATTCCATGACCAAATTTATGCTATTTTAAACGAGTATGGCTTCATATAGTTATATATTTATGATTCAATAAATGTAAATAAGTGTATCCTGTAGTATGGTCACCATAGTATGCTATAATACCTGTCACATTTCTTATCTGGTCAAATAATATTATATCCATATGTATAATTACTTATTTCTACATTTTGTAATTTTATATTTTTATTTTAGCATTGGTATTTCTTCTTGGTACTTCATAGAGTACAGTTGTTTTTTGTTTATTGGTTTGACTAACTACAACAAAAACAAACAAAATGAAATGAAATATTGTAGAAAAACTGATGACATGGTCGTGATGGTCAACAACTTGTGGCCAATTGGATATTGTAGGTTATCAAAATTAAATGTATTAGTGTTTGCCAACAACACCTGTTAATATTGGACCATAGTTGCACAGAATACTAATGCACCTATCAATGTTTAGCCCCATGGGGGGCATACCCAGGGGAATTGAACACTGAAAATGCCACGAGAGTGGGGACTTTGACCATATGGAGGGGTTGCTATATGCTGCTTATCAAATTTTGGGAAAGCAAAAAGGTGCTTGAAAGGTGCCTAACTCTGCAGACTGGCCCTGGGGTGGGAAATTGACACTTTGTAGCAAAAAAAGTCAAGATCCCCTGGCCCTAGGAAAGACACCCCACCCTGGGGCTAAATTGATAGGTGCATAACCTGGTTGGGTCAATGACCTAAGTCCTAACTGAAGCTATCACGGGAATTATTTCATTTTTACATCATTCATTTCAACAAATGTTTTAATTTATATTGTAGCTTACCTTGCGTCTCCGATGACGGCAACATATTAGTTTCTTTATATTATTCCCAGCTCATATCTTCGTCGTTCCAAATTGATTCCGAATCAGAGTCGGAACTATCGTACATTGAATAAACGTCGTCTTCGTCGTCGTTGTCTGCAGAATAGGGACCTTACGATTGCATGACGCCAACGGCAACGCCAGACGAGAAATATCAATACTGCGCATGCGTATTGCTGGAAGGTCACGTTGCTGCGAGCTAGGACGACGGCGCTTCGGATGTTTTGACGTTGTGCGAAAACGTGACACATAAAGAGCGAAATGTCTAAGGAAAACAGGTAAATGAACAATCTTTATGTGCATATGGTTCAATAGTTTTAGAAAACACGACAGAATATCAATCAGATTGTTATATTATGTAAATTCATGGCAGGAAATGTTGATAATGTAAACAAACCTAGGTGCAAACATATACATACTTTTTACCGTATTTATATAGATTTATGTTAAATTTGTACACGATATGTACACTTATATTTGAATAATCGCTGTAGAATTTGATCCCTATCTTTTGTATTTAAGAAAGATATATTTAAAAAATATATTAAATCAACATACTATATAGGTTTTACTTTTAATGCGAGAAATATTGTTAAACTCTTTCAGTACTGCACATAGGCGTACGGGCCTAGAAATTTTGGGGGGGCGGGGGATATTCTGCCCGACGAGCGCCGAGACCGAGAAAAACAAGGATGGTCCAGAGGTCTGCTCCCCCGGTATTTTGGAACGTATAAACGCTGAAATACAATTTTCTGCTTGGGTACTATGACGAAACTTTAACAGCCTTCACATTATTTAGGAAATTTGATAAGTTGATTTCCACTCATAGCGAAGCGCGTAGTCGGAAAGGGAAATCGTTTTGCTGAGTTTAGGCAGCGGCGTAGCCAGAGTCAGTGTTTTGGAGAGCCGAGATGCGAAAGCCGAAAGCGTGTGGCATACTATATAGGGGGGTCCGGGGGCATGCCCCCCCGAAAATTTTTGAAAATTAGCGACCTGCAAATGTGATTTCCTGCATTTTCCGCGTGAGATTTTGCAGAATAAAGTCAGGATTCTGAGGTCTATCAACGATTAAATCTCGGATTAAATTTTGCACAGTTGCTATAAAAGTTAGTAAAGTTACAAACTTACAGAACGATAGATTTGTTTCGTAACTACATGGTGAGTTTTGCTGCGCCAATCAGTTGTGGCACATAGGGTAGCCAGTGGCACAAACGGAAAAGCATGTTTATTTCAATTATTTTCGTTTTCTTTAATTCGGGTTTACGCAAGCTGCAAGCATATATATTCTACCATTTTCTACCATATTTGAGCATTCTTAAAAATTTTTATGTAGTGTGGAGACCAAATTCACTTAAGTATAAATTGCCCGACTCGTGAATATAAATTGCCCGACTATTTCTGACTAAACTGGGGGGGCTGCAGCCCCCCCAGCCCCCCCGCCTCGTACGCCTATGGTACTGCACCTATGAAGTGGTCAGAAGCACATGACGTGCATTTCTTAAAAGAAATTACTTTGTATGAGCCATGGCGTTACAAGAAAGGAACTACTGAAAGAGGTGATATCTGGGCAAACCTTGCAACAAGTTTGGGTGCATATCCTGAATTAACATTTAGAGTAACACAGAGGTCCATTAGGGATCGTTATCTTCTTCTTGAGAGAAGGTATAAAAAGAAAATTGCTGAAGAGGAAAAATCCTCCGGAATATCCCCAGAACCCACAGAATTGGATAATTTGATGGAAGATATTGTTGCTTTGTTTGAAGAGGCTGATAAATTTGAAGTAGAAAAGAAGAGGAGAGCTGAAGAAGAGGCTGCTGAAATTCAAGAAGTTAGAAGAGTGTCCTTGGAAACTTATAAAGAGACAAAAGAAAGAAGCCCAGATGAAAAACCCAATAAAAAACAAAGGACAAGTGGTGCTGATGCAATAGCCTTTATTAAAGAAAAAATTCAACAGGAGGGAAAGCAAAAAGAAAGTGAATTGGAATTGAGAAAGCAAGAGATGGAGCTTAAAAAAGATGAATTGAAATGGGAAAGGCAACTTAGAGAACAGGAACTAGAAATGAGAAGGAAAGAGCATGAGGAAAGAAATAACATGAATTTGGCATTGTTACAACAACAGCAGCAACAAACTAATGCAATTCTAGCAATGTTGCAGAAATTTGGCAGTAAGTAGTTTGTCTGTTCAACATTTGATAAACATTGTTTTGCCATCCCTGTTTAGTTTTTTTATAGTTACACATATAATGATTACTAATGAGTAATGACAGTTCAGCAGCTGTGCCCTATCTTCTTTTCTCTCGCTAATGATTAAAGTTACCACATACATGCAGGGGTAGCTTAAAGTGCATGGAGCTTGAATGGAATTGAAAAATTTATACTAATTTATACTAATTTATGATATATTTGTCACAATTATTCTGTCAGGAAATGGGCATAACTGATTGACTTTAGCATTAGCATTAATGTTGATCATTTTAAAATTGACTGTTGTTTTAGAAAGCCAGCAAAATATAATTTGTAATTATACATACAGTTTGACATTCAAAAACCATATAAATGGATATTATGTTCTTTTGATTGATACTAACTAAAGTTTTAACATTTGTGTGAAACAATTCCCAATTTAGAAGTCAAATTATAACATATAAAAACAGAGATTGTTATTGAAAATATTCATAAATTGTTGGTGGGTCAATGCCAAAAAATTTGCTTGTTGTTGATCCATACAAAATTGATCTTGCATTGTGTAGTAATGCACACACAATATACATTCTGCCAACTGCACTTAGATGAATCTTTAAGTTTCTTGATTTAAAATTATAGCACGAGATTTCTTGCTAAGGAAAGGAAATTTCCTAAATATATTAACCAACATTCTAACAGTCAGAAATTGCCCATAAGCATTACGTCATTACCGTTGTTATGGTAACAATGGCGATTCAATATGGCCGACATTTTACCTATTCACGCATTTTACTCAAAAACAAGTTCGGTTACCCCAATTTTTTATTTTATAAAAAGTTTTCTTACAAAAAAATGGAAATTTTGAGCAAGTTTAAAAAAATTCTATAAAGCCAAAAAATTTCTATAACGAAAAATCACGTTTCTTAATTTTTAATAATTTTGGCTCTATAGAATTGTTGGTCAAGAACATTCTCTGCACTGCTAATGAGTACAGTCGCTCGTTTGTGCAGCTTCTTCTCTCTTCTTCAATGGAAATTGCAGCTTTGTTGAAATTTTCGTCTCCTAGTTTCCATCTTTGTTCCACTTTGTAACTTTTCTCCATTGTGGCTACAACTTTCAATGTGCTAAATTACGAAAAAGAAATGAGACGAGATGGAATCGTCATCTCTCGTTACTTATATAAGAAGCTGTTTCCGACTTCCTTCACAATTAAGTTAATTTATATTATAACAAATGACAGTTATGTATTTTAATGGTCTGTAATGTGGCTAAATATTGTTTGCAAAATAAAAGGAGAAGCAATGCAGGACTTCTATACGAAAAAGACATACTTTTTTATTTTCTTTGCAATACTAGCAATGGCTTCGTGATTATCGTGATCGGAAGAGGCAACGGTTGATCTGTAAAATATTGATAGAAGGGAAAAATGCACATTGGAATATTATGTGTACCTGGGGAATGATAAATTTGTAGCTTGAAAAATTTACAACGTAAGGAATTACGTTCATACCTTAGTTCTTGTAGCTGACACAAACTTTGTACATATTTTGCTTGCCAGGATGAGGAAGATGATTTCGTCACTAAAATATTGCAAATCAACTATAAACATTAATTGTTCCAGTTTCAAGAAACTGCAGACTAGAATTCTAGAAAGTATTAATACAAGTGCATAAGCTCACTTTCTCGTTCTTTTAATAACGATTCTTCCTGCTTCTTCCAAGACTCGACAAGACCAGTATCGTAGGACACTAAAAATGAAGTGTTTAAGTATTGTACAATTAAATATCTACAATCTACATATTATCATTTTCAACTTTTAAACTAATTAGTCATTCTCAGATGCCACAGCAATCACCTGTCAATTTTGAGAACATTTCTTCCAACTGTAACATGGCATTTACCATAAGTTTTTTAGTTTTTTCCACTTTTTTGGGCAATGATGTTCCTTTTTCAAAAAAGCATTTACTTAGATTTCTACTGCATTTGATAAAACACAATAGAATGGCTAGATGTTCTAAGTTACCAAATTGTTGAACGCGGTGTTCTGCATAATGTACCAGGGCATCTGTCAGCAAATCCACACGACGGCCTGCAGACATCTCTTTTGTCATGGATGAAAACCCTCTTAAGTATGACCATAACCTTTCAATCCCTTCTCCATCAGTAAGACCATAACCTTTCTTTCGTCTGGGGCCATAAGAAAACTATAGCAATAAATATTAAGTAAGCAAACATTTATGAACTTTAGACATATTATCTAGTAACAGTACATTACTTTACCTGACATGACGATTTGTGACCATAGCAATGAAACACTGGGATAGCAAGATCTATTCTTTCAAGTATATCAACACGATGGTTTTTCTATGTAAGAATACATAATTATAATCTGGTCATCCATTCATACAGCATTACAATTGCAGGAAATGAAATTTTTACCTTCAAGTGTGATGACAATGTGCATCCAATGTCATACATAACTCGTACATCAATAGTGTCACCAGCATTACACAACATACGTTCTACTTCATAGACCGAATAGGATATCCTAAACAGAAACAAAATATGCAAAAAAAGAATAAGGAATAACAGAACTAAGTATAAAGATGTCTATCGAAATGATACAGCTAGCATAATGACCTTTCTCCATGTTTAATACTGATAAATCCTTTCGGATATTCATGTCTACACACACGACCAAAAACACCTTTCTCATCAAAAAGTTTGTTCTTTCCCTTAGATCTTAACATAGTGTCAATTTCTCCAGATTTGAACTGATTGCAATCCTTGGTAAAAAAAAACAAATTGTTATAACTTATTATGTGTTAACTTATTCCAGCAATACCAATTGCAACCTGCTTTGTAACACATTTTACTCCAATGCTAGCCAATTTCACTCGTCACATACATGCAAGAAAGCTCCAGGTGCAAATGGGTAGAGAGGCTAGTTGCAGCTGGTGTGAAACAAAAAGATATGAAATGAAAGCACCAGTTCATGACAAGAAAGGCTTTAGCCTACTACTTACTGTTGGTGCTTCTTCAGCTTTTTTCCCATAATCATCAACAAACTTGTCCACACTTTCTTGCTCTGCAAAGAAGGTTCCACTATGTGGTGGGGGGAAAAGATTTACACCAGCAGATTTTTTCCTCACCAAGCCAAAACAGCCATCCATGGACTCAATAAGAATTCCACCATCATCAGTCTATAACAAGTACATAGCGAAAGTCAAGATAAGTTAGTGAAGGAGTGCAGTAGGTTTCACATGTTTTGGGTTGTTAGCCAAAGGTTATGTCAATGTCACCAAGGCCTGCTCCAACCAGCCTCATTATATATTTTACTCTGTATAACACCAGACCAGTGACATAGACAGACCAACAACCTTGTCGTGTTAGCAATAATACACAAAATAATACACAAAATTATGCTATTTATATGGCTCATTGAATATCGGAAACATTTTATACCTGAGGGCATAAAGGGCACATCTTGTAATTAGTTTGCTCCCCATGATGTGACCTAATGGATTTTAACCACTGATTATGTCAGTCAGCAATGGGTTAAGAACACTAAGGGACAGGATAACCAACTCATGGACAATAATTAACTTGTTGTTACCGTACTATGTTTTTTGCGTGCCACATTGTATTAAAAATAAAATATTTACCTGTCAAATTCATCAAAAGTATCATCATTTAAAACTCTGTAAAGACTTTGAATCTAAAGGATAAAATATGAAAATTTATTGAGTGTGGTTACACTGTAAATAATAAATGTATACACTATCAAAATTATCAAATGATACTGTATTAAATGATAACTGCTTAATACCCATTTAGGATGTACTGATGATTTGCCAAGGCCATAGTATCGCAGAATTTTGACAACGAGACATGACTTTCAAGAAGAAACTTTTCAGCAAGCAGCAAAAACTTAAAATGAAAGGCACGGACGGACAGCAGATCCAGGCCATAACTGCAACTTAACCAGTGTTACGGTATCTGGTTCACAACTACAGAAACTGATGGATTTCTTGTGTTGGAAACCTACATAATAATGTAACACAAATGACATTATTAATGGTTTGAAAACAATCAATACAATATAGGTAGAGCAAATTGATTGAAGTGAAGAAAAGCTATCATTACGACAAAAAAGGTGTGCATGTGTGTATGGTGTATGTATGTATTAAAACTAAATCTATTATAAGCTTACCATGTTGATCAACACAAACAATATCCCTTGACTGAGAGGTGGGGCATGTTTTTTGATGCTTTAGAGAAATTTCCTTATGATTGATCATTAAAGGCCTAAAACATCCATCCTAAAGAAAGAACAAAGAAAAAGAAAAAATTAACAAAGCACAATATAAATAAGCATGTCAGATATTGACATACTTTTACAATATTCAGAAGTCTTTATAGTAACAGATGAACAGGCCAATAAACAATAAGTGTCGAAACCTTATAAAATTGAATGTTTAGCTGAGTCATAATGTCTCCAAATATCTACAGTATCTCACTAATCTCAGATGGTGGTCAATATATTTATTAAATGATTTCATTATTATTCTATAAATTAAGAACATAATATCAACAAACCTTGTGTATTTCTGGAATGTGAAAGTAGTTTTTTTTGTGGTGCTCTATTTTAATGCAATCCAAGCAAAAGAACTGCTTTGGTCCACAGTCGAGACAATGACATACTGCTTCATTTGGGCATGCGAAACATGTCAGGCTGGAAATGACTTCCTCTTCAACTACAGCTTTGAGCAATTGTTCTCTCACTGCTTCCCATTTGTTAAATTCCTTTACTCTTCGCTGATGATGCTTTGACAATGTTTGTTGTTCAACCTGGCCTTGAGCTTCATTTCCTTCGGACAAAGCATTCTCGAACGTATCCGCAAAATATGTAGATTCTCCAATGGCATTATTGGCTAAATTCAAATAGACCTTTGAGGTGCTTACGTCATGTCGGTCTCGAACAATGAATCGCAATGCAATCTGGGAAACAAGTGGGACAAAATTGTATAGATAGAAAACTGTGTGACGTAAGCACTTCAGAAGGCTATTGTTGTCTTCTTCAGGTTCTTCTGAAACACTTGGGGTTGTCTGGACTGTAATAGACCTTACTATCTTCTTTCCACTTGTACATTGAGTTTTAACACGGACTTTGCTTGGTTTAAAGCGCTTCATCTGATGACTTTGCTCTGCCATATCAGTCCGCCATTTTGTGATATGGCTGTAGAGCTGATGCGCTGGCATAAATTAGCATCTACACGCGTAAAAATCAACAACTGAAATCAATATTGTTATCAAGTTGTTCAACATTGTTCTCGACAGGATTGAACAATGTTGTGCTGCACCCCCCCGAACAACAGTTGTTGGAACAATGTTGTTCACGATTGTCGGAACAATATTGTTATGATTGATGAAATAAAAGGGCTTGAACAATGTTGTTGGAACAGCATTGGATCGACATGATATCAGTCATGTTTTATATTGTCAAAAACCACAAAAAGTTCTGTTTCATCAATACGTAAACAGCCTTGATGTCAAGCGTTTTCGACGCTGTTTTAACAGCACTGGGCATGTTTGATAAAACAATCCTGTTCATCGCTATTTCCCGGGGGGGGGGAGTAAAAAAAGGACACAATATTCATTTCTTCGTATTCAAATTCATTAATTCATATTGAAATCGAAATTCATATGTAAAATACAAAGGTTGAAATGTTTTAAAGTAAACAATGATCATGTTTAGGCGATATTAAAGTATTTGAGTGAATCGCCAAGATAGAATTTGTTGATCAAATAGCATTTGTGGTTGGTATCGTGAGCGTACGTGAATTGGTTACTTTTTCCCTTTCGACGATACTGGTTGTGGCAGACTCCGTAAATGTGCACAATGCATTTGAGCAATCATGAAAGAGACAGATCTGGTCAATCACATCATGTGGTGAGATTAACGAAAATTCACCGGTTTGCATAACTTTGGGGCACTGAAAACTTCCCAAAATTGGCTGGCCCACGTTGTCTCGACAGAATTGAACCTTCTCAATTTCTACGAAAGTCTCTGCAGACGATGTATCCATCTTAATCCCCTTTTTAAATATGCCAAGATGATGCTAAAATTAAAGCCAATAAAAGTATTGTCATAGTAAGCATATATTAAGCATATAAAGCCTATTTCAGTCTAGAGAAAAAATTACTGTCTTGAAAGTCTTCAGCAATATTTTTTAATGAGCCTACCTGGTTTTGGTCGTCCACATATACTATCGGGGTATCTGAATTAATCAGTGTTTTAGATTCACTGACAACTGCTTTAAAAACAGTGCATTTTTCCTCTTGTGGCAGGCCTGCAGCTTCAATAACATCCTGAGGCAAACACTTTGCTAAATCCTCTGTCTGCAGTGTACTTTTAATGTATTTTCCCTGCAAAAAGATGTTGAAAATGTTCAAGTATTTATTATCATTTTTGTGTGGGATTTCTTTCTAAACCTTTCATTGATTGGTTTGAAATGAGTGACCTATATAAAAATATATGCATGAAATCCATTGACAAAAAATCATTTGGTTTAACATGCAGATGAAAATTTACAAGGTTAATTTTCTTACTTTCCTCAGGCAACCTGGTTGATATATTTCTTTGTCTGCCATACTATCCTTGAAAGATGTGTTATTAAGAAAGTGCTTTAACTTTGGTTCCTCTGCTAGTTTCAAGATCAGCTCCGATGCCTGTAAGCTGTCAATGAAGAAGAAGGTGTATGTTGTATGAGAGAAGTTACAAAACATTTCAGTATACTAAATGATATATGTGTTTTGATGTCTTCCCTTGCATTAAAGAAACAATAGTTACGGTACCTATGATTTTCACCCCATCTTCCTCCACTTAAAACAAAATTAAGCCTTTCCATTTTTGCTATTTTTGTGCAGATATCCAAACTTGAAGCATGTCTGTTACTGTGCACATTCATAGACTTTATAACAGAGTTGAATGCTTCAAATCTAAAAAAGATAAGAATACTTCTTGAATGTAATTGTGTGTGTGTAATATTACATGTGTATTTCTCTGTTTCAACCACCTGTGTTACAAGTTCATTGTTATTCTAAAAACTGAAAATCAATGTATAGCAACATAAAATTACATGTGTTCAATAGTGTTAATTTTGTATTAATTTTTTTCTATAGTGAAATGGCAAAATAGATATTGTGTGCAATGGCAAAATAGATACAGTCTTTTACCTTTCGGTGCAAAATCCTTTGCTTGGTCCAAGATTCTCAATATCATCTACTAGATGTAACAATAGATGAATCTTTGGCTTCTTTAACAGGTTAGGAAATGTTACACCTACTCTGTTTACAAACGATGCCAACATCTGCTTTGCAGCTTCTTTATTCCGTTTGTCAAATCCTGAGGCATATGCAAAAGAAAATATCTGGAAAAAGACATGTAGAATTGCTTAATGTTTTGCACTGATTTTTAATATCTATTCAAACTTATAATGTGACCTAAACAAAACACGTAGTGTTGTAATGTACCTCACTCAACAACTCCCAAACCAATAGATGATCATTTGGGACAATATCTTTCAAAACAAATACAGCAACCTGCATCCAGAGCTTAAAATCTCATACCAACATAAGAGCCATAATTTCTTGTGATGTTTCCTTTTATCACTGCAGGAAATGTGCACATATCAATAGATGATATCTTTGCATGGAGTTGATCTTTCTTGTGTTGGTCCAGCGATTTTATAGTAGCACTTAACAGGTATTTCACTGGACCAAGAAGTATAGTATGTAGTATTTCAACCGGTGTTTTGCTGTAAGAATAGAAGAATGTATGATGTTTTCATCTGACCTCCTACGTTTAGAGATGTAGTATTCCTACTGTGCTGCTTATATACATACAAGTACAGTGCTGCATAAAGCTACATTCAAACATTACTATCTTGTATAGTAATACAAGGTGATACTTACTTATTTCCGCGAAAGCTCTTTAAATTATCAAATGCACCACCCATTTCTGTTATCCCATACTCAGTTCGTTTTTTCTTTTTCTCTTTTTCAGACCTATATATTTGCATTGATAAAGACATGTGGGGTAAATATTTGTTGAATACACCTAGCTATTTAAATATAGTGGCAATAGTTCTTGAATAGCTACTTGGCAATATATTCCAATATAACCATGCAGGAATCGGTCTGACAGCGTCTTCAAACAGCGTCATCAAAGGTGGTATAGCATTACAGCCCTCGACGTTCTGACATGAGGCATTCATCAGGATAGTTAGTATGAACTTACTAACCCTCCTGATCAAGGCTAGCAGGTCAAAACGTCGAGAAGTGTTAAATTTGTCTATTTTAGGCTGTTGTTATGCCACCTTTGATACTAACTTGGCAATATATACACTTACGGACAATCGAGTATTTCTTGAACCTTTTGTTGAATAAAGTCATCACTTCGTAGACATTGTATCGCTGTACAATTGAAAAAGGTCGCCTACAGTGTAAAAATATAATGAAATAAATACCGATCGAGTCTTGGTTCTGTTCATATACGAGGGATGCGTACGTAAACCCTGATTGACTCTACACGCTGTATTACGTATCCGTTAACGTTTCCCTATGCCTCAGATGAAATACCTTTTCGTTCTTTTTCCTGTTCTGATACAGTGAAAGAAAAGAGATGCATAATTAATTACTTTTATTTTAAAAAAATAACTTACATTACATTTTCTACAGAACTTGTTTGCGCAGCTACCCAAATGATGTTCAAATTCAGATGCACGCGGATTATCTGCCAAGACGCACATTACAGGGGCCTTTACAAGTGTCTCGCTATTTAAATGTGCATCATACATCCTTTTGCCATCCTCGAGTTCTGAAATGAGAGCAATTAACGTATAGAAAGTAACTATAAACTTTGCTTATAAATGTATATGTTTTTGTAAAATATAAATGACAATTAATTTAACCACCTTATATAAGCGACGTACTGTGATTGTGTATCACTAACCTTCTAAGTCTCTGGCTATAGATTTACCAATGGGTACGGATGGCACAATATTCGATGTTGCAAGAAAATGTATGTTCTCTATTTTTCTGATTTCTTCTCTAGGAAGACCGGCTAGAGTCATGGAAAAATTTTCAAGACGGTTCCACTTTTTGGTGGTATTCCCACTGGTTTCATCACTGAATACAAGCAAGGGGACCATAGCTGTTGGTTTTTGGCCATTTGTAAGAACCTTGTCTCTATGGGGTGCAAGGAATTGTGTTGCTTCCTATGAAAACGATAACAGTTGGTAATGTGCAATTTTCTTGCGTTTGATGACGATGTAAATATGTTTTGTAGAATTTTTTTTAGGTAATCGAAAGACGAAATTTTGATTACGGTTTATCTGTTACCTGTTCAGACACTTCAATAGGTTGGTTGTTGACATATTTGTATTTAATTTCAAGTGGCTTGATTTCCATCTTGTTGCGTATAGCTGTTGCTGATTTGTCAATAATTACATCTGGGCAGATACAGTAATAACCACTCGCTTCTTTGTGCAAATATTGAATCTTGCTTATAGTTTCAGTTTTATTATGAATTACCTGAAAAAAACATTAATCGCCGAAAAACAGTAAATTCAGAATGGACAAAATGCATATATATTTTTAATTAGAAATATTGTTATGGAATTAAAATAACAAGAAGGTTTATAAAATTGCCATTCTCAGTACTGTACCTTAGCATAAAACTTAATTAGTTTTCCCTGACAAATTTTCCATTCCGACATGAATTCCACAATATCGTTTAAATAATATGTCTTTCCTTCTAGGGAAATTGAGGAGCTTTTGGAAGTGTTCGTTGTCCATCCATTTGAGTCCCTATTTGTCGAAAGCAAGTTTCAATTTACCATTACTGGTGCAATAACATTTGCTAATTTGCTGATAATTATTGAATCACAGTCCATAAGCATGGTCAAATTCGATTAAGTCTAACCTGGGGCATCTCGTAAATATACGAATCAGTGTCTTCCGGATACCTCATCAGAGATCTCGCCCTGTCGGGAATGGCCAATTGAAGGCGGACAAAGTCTGAGGGACGCAGCCAGTAGTAAGGATTGCTATTGTAATAGTCCTGCATGGTAATAGATTTTTTACTGACGTATATATTATGTTGACCGTTTGCATTTAAACAAATATCACGTTTTTGTACGAATGTACCCTCGTAAAAATATGAACGCATGAAGTTGCTATATGATTATTAAAACAAATCATTAACAAGACCCAATTTGATTAATCTACTGTTTAAAATCGTTAATATTATGAGTGAGTATCATATGCAAATGAATTTAATGCTGATTTAACTATTTGTTATATTAGCATTGACATTGTGCTTTCTATACAAGTACCTTTTGCGGCTGTAACATATCTTCAACTCCTTCAATTTTGAAATTGATGACCGAATTCAACGAGGGCACTTTAACATTAAGTTACTTAAAAATTAACCATAGGAAATCCAGATCTGCGCGTGTCTAGAAGTAATGTTTATTGAACTTAATTAACTTATCGGTACAAGTGAACTCCTTACTGTAAGGGGGATGAATATTTATAGTTCACTTACACCTATATGCCGTATGGAATGTAATACAATATTTTGGCCTTTGGGAGCAAATCGAAACTGCTTGTGTTACAATTAACGAATTCACTGTTTTGACTTTAAGCGATAAAATAAAAAAAATATGAAAATGTACGTTGCTGGGCTTGCTTGGAAAATCGTTTGCATGTGATGGTAGACCCTACTGTGGGTTCCAACAGGGGCTTAGGTGTGGCTTAGACATTCAAACTCCAGCTATTAGCTTCATTGTTATGAGTGATTTCAATTTTAAAAGGTTTGGGGTTTTTGGTACACCCAGTATGTCTTTCACTCTTAACCCCAACAAAGACGAGACGAAGGTATACTTTTTTCAGTCGTGATTGTCCTTAAATATGTCGGTAACGCCGATCGCGCTCTCGAGATGAGTGATTGAGTGGCGTGATGATATAAATGTCGGAGAGTACGTATAATAAGGTAATCGATCAAGCATCTGTTTTTAAAATTAGTTAATCGTGTTCATAAAAGTAAACCGCAATAATATCATTTTTCATTTAATTTAAAAGAGGTACCTTTGGTCTTGAAATGTTATGCACGTAGCTGTATAATAGAAAAAATATTTCTGAAGGAAATGGGAAATATGGATTTTTTGGTTTTTGTATGCCGATGATGTCGCCATCACTTTCATCATCAGAGACAGAGACGTCCGTGTCATTACAATCAAATAAGTCATCGATGCATTCATCCATCACTACTTCGTCTAGAAAGTTAACTTCCGGATCCTGTCCTGGATTATCTGGTCGCAGCAGGTCGTTAAAACTCCCTTCAATATCACTAAAAAGCGTGAGTTCGTTTGGTTCATCGCAAATTATTTCAGTCGGCTCGTGATGTACTGGCTGAAGCTCTTGTATTAAATGATTTCTAGACGTCGCGTGAATGGAAAACCTGCCCCAATCTTCAAAATTAACTTGACAAAGATCACAACGGTAACGACACGCTCTTTTTTTTCATTTCCGGAACAAGACCTTTGACCTTATTACTGTTTTTAGATCAAAGAATTATCAAACAATGTTTCAAATTGCCCTTAAGTTGTCTGTTTCAGATTTTCCCGCCTCGCTTTCTCAAACATTATAAGGATTATGATTGGTGGTCTTGTGAGAATACTTTGCTCTCATTGGTCAATCTTTTTCAAAACATTGAGTGAAGTCAAATGCACTGGGTCAAATGTCTTTCCCCGGCCCTTTATATAATTTCATCTGATTTTTTTCATAATTACTTAATATATTCACTTCAATTCTATCAAAAGTACCTTCAAAATGGCAAGAGCACCAGACAGAAGGACTTTAAACAAGTAAGCATTATGGCAGGTTTCTTTTTTCTTAATTTTATTATTTTTTCTAACAATATAAATATATGTATGCCTTAGTGAAACGTATCGCGGTCAAACTCGCAGAGTTATACCTTTGCCCGATGGATTATTTGAAGGTAATTTTACTGTGTAAAACGCAATTATAATCACAAAATAAACAAAAAAAAGCTAGCAGTTATTTTAGTTTAAGACTAAGTATATATAAATATATATATTCATCTCAATGACAATGACGATTTTCAAGATGATGATGATGATGAGACCCAAGATCCCAATTTGCTTCGAGAGCGGTCAACTTACGGGCAAGAAGATGTGCTGAAAGAGTTGAGAGAGCTCAAGCAATTAGTGAAAGATGTGAAAAAAAGACAAGGGGATATGGAAGCTTCCATTAAACAAATTGTGAAGGAACTATCCGGCAAAAAGTTTGACATATCAAAGTCGAGTCATGCGGTATTCATTAAATTCATTGGCATTGCTTTTAAAAATTTAAATTAGCTTTCACTTTTTTACCTCGAAACTCTCACACTTCTGCCTTGTGAAGAAACATTATACTTTACAGGAAGAACTATAGAAATGTGTTATTTTATAGGAAAAGGTAAACAAGATACTTGCGAAAGCGTACATTCAGCTTGGTTGATTCTCCAAAGCAAATGAAAGCAAGACAGTAAGTCCTTAACTCCACTGAACTTTCAACAGAGTAATGCA
This sequence comes from Dendronephthya gigantea, assembly GCF_004324835.1. NCBI lineage: Eukaryota > Metazoa > Cnidaria > Anthozoa > Malacalcyonacea > Nephtheidae > Dendronephthya > Dendronephthya gigantea. Next base: position 40,636 of record NW_021163255.1, on the reverse strand, counting down.
AGATTTACATGATGAACTGTCTTTGTTAATCATCTAGGAACAACTTCGTCTTGAATTTCGCAATTCCCCGTACGGCTTGAAATTGAAGGATCTAATGGCAATGGCCGAGCAGCATGAAAAGGCCAAATTCACATATTGGCGAGCCGAGGAGAGAAGACGGGTATGAAAAGTCTAATATTTGAGCCATTTCTGTTAATCCACTTTGTATCCTAGAAAAAAAGGTTGAAAATCATACTTTACACTTGATTTTTTTTTTAGATTCTGGGAATTGGAAACTGGGCAGCTCTCGAAAGTGCTACCACAAATGAGCTTGCCTCGAAGTTATGTGGCCTTTTCGGGGTGAAATACAACACCCTACTAGAAACAGCAGTTTTGAGACAAACAGCTCTTGTGGTAAGATCCCTGAAGCAATTATCGCAATTTACTTTTAGAGTATGGTAAATCACACTAAACAATTTACCGATTGAAGGTTTGCCATCATGAAAACTCGAACTTCGACAAAAAATATTGAGTTGTTCACGCAGTAATTTAGTACTTTTTCAGCATGCCATCGTCGATCAATTTCATTCACGGCATTCAGCCAAGGCGATAACAGTTATTAAGTCTTTTCAGGTTCTTGCATGCCAGCCTGGCTTTGGATACTCTTTGCAAATTCCCCTTGAAAATTCGATAAATTCGAAAAATGAGTTGACGACACATGTTATAAACTTTTATAGCAGTCTCCATCTCTACGATACTCGTCGATGATAACAGTATTTGCTTTAACTTTCGTGCCATTTTAATCTCGATTGTATAAAGCAATTCTCCCAGATGTCGAACATTTCATAATGTGAATTACTACTTGAAAATATTTAGCTGTTTTTACGAATGAAACAAGAGTTTTAAGTATGCATCTTGTTCCTATTCCATTTGATGATTGTGACGTCAGAAGCTTCAACTGTCAACTGCTCTCATGTTCAACAGATAAACAAGCTATTTTTTTTAGCCAATGACTTTTAGGCCATATCACTTTTAACCAATCATATTTTTAGGCTACCCGCACCGCCTAATACTAGTAAAACGGGCAAAATAGAAACATTGTCGTTGGAATTATTTCGTCCTGTTCTTTGAATTAATTATAAACACTAATTATTTATAGAAATTTTATATTGCTGAAACTGGGCGTTTGGCATGCCAGAAAGACGAAAAATTCTGGTTGAGTTTTTATAAGGAAGGAAAAGCTGTAAGGAAAAGAGTTATGGGCAGAGGGGGCCAACAGAGCTCCAGTGGCAGGAAATATTAAATGAAGAATGAACATATTTGCATTTCATATTTGTATTATATATAGTTTAATTTGATAATTAATGTTCATCCCTTGTTTGGATTATAAAGTGATACCATAATTTATAAAGGAATAATTTACAGTTTATAAAATTGTTGCTGGGGAGGAAGTATTTAATTACCATTACACCTATTAATATCAAACAAAATTAAGGCCCTCATTTAGGGCCAGTTGATAATTTATCATTCATGTCACAGCAAGGCATGCAGGTGTTTTTCTACATAACTCATTAAATATCAACATAGCTCACCAAATACTATTAAAACTTAACTAATTGACATAGCTCACCAAATATTATATTGCAAATATCCCATACCTGACCTTGTTTATATCACTTAATTTAATAACTATATAACCATGCAACCCCCAGCCTAAATTAAAGTTGCTATGCAAATTAAGACTCATTAACTGTTGTTTTGAATTGTTCCTCTCAATATGGTATGTAATATATTAATATTATTGTGTTCTGTAACATTAATTTCTTTTCAAATTGAGTGCTTTTACAGTCAGATCAAATAAAATATGAATGATGAATTAGGTTGACTCTATATGTTAACTACCAAACTTTAATTCCTAATGTTAAAAACACTTTTTTGAAAATCCCTCCTTGATACGTACATAGTGTACTGTTGAAAACAAATTTTGCATCATCATAACTAAAATCTGATCACCACCTTGTTTGCAGCAGCATATGCATAATGAACAGTTGCCATTTGGTCTTACATATTTTCCAAATCTTAGATTTTCTCGGCTTATATATTTAGAATATATATTTCGTTGTTTTTTGTCATTCAAATAGTCAATATATATTCACAATAAAGTTTGCTTTGTTTGGTCTTCATCTGCAAGCAGGAATGGAATGAGCTATAATCTCTTTTTTACCTGTAGTTTTGAAATAAATGAATTTGGAAAGGACATTAGACTTCCTGTTCCCCCACCTATGCCATATAGCACTAGCTGACACTTCTTATCTTGTTGAGGTGTGAAATAAATTCTTCCTTGGCTCATTGCTGGTAGAGCCTTGAGAATATTGAATAATCTAAATCTAAAGGGCTGGCAAAATGTGGGAATTTTAGTACAGAATTTCAAATTATTCATGATCCTGATGAAGCAAGTTGTTTGGTTATATTATATATGGACACAATATATATATATATATATATTGACTATATTATATATATATATATATAATATTATAAAGATAGATATGAATATATAGGCGTATTAATACAATTTTTAGAGCGGTTTGAGTGTTTCCTATTATGTACACTTTTTGCTTTCATTTATAATTCCTTCTTAATATATCAAATCTCTTTCTATTTACTATGCATAAACGGGCGTGTCGTTCCAAGATCCGACGGTGGATTAGAAACACGCCTCCCAGTCGTGCTTGGAACCTGAAGACATCACGACTCTGTTTTTTTAAAAACAGTTTAGGGCGAGACCATACAGTAGCTTTACCTTGCAAATACTGTTGGACTTGGTTTACTTCCTAAAGCACCCGGGTTTTTCATTTTCTTCCAAATTTCCTTTCTTTTCTCATACCTGTAGTTAATTTAAACATAATTTACCCTATGTAGATTAATTGACCATTGCAATGAACACGAACAATTTTCTGCATCTTTATCTTACCTCATTCAAGAATGTCAACAGATCCGATATCGTATCCATAAGAAACAACCTTTTTAACCTTTTTAATGGTGACATTTTTTACCCGCTCGAATTATGGCCATCTCAATATCAATTTTTATTTTGGAAGAAACCTCTTACCGACACAGATACTTTTAAACTTTTTTTATTCCTTATTGGTAATGGCGCATCACCTAATTACACAGCAGAATGGATTTTAAGTTCAACTTCATGGTCAACTAAAAGAACGGCAGAAAAGAGAGCCTGACAACTTGATTTTATTTTTAATAATATAGATAATCACGGACATAGATGGTTTTATTTTGATATACATTGGGGAACTTGGTATTTTATGAATGGTTTACAAAGACAAATTAATCTCTAAGTTTTTGCACTCACCATTTATTTCCATATTTTCAATATTATTCTGTTTAAATTTCTTCTAAAAAGAAAATAATATTACACATCAATTAAATTTTATTGTTTCTATACGGTATAGCTAGGTGATTCTATATGGTTCAGTATGATGATTGCATATATATGCTTTTTAAGAACGAGGCAGAAGTGTGCTGCATTTTTTGCAGAAGTCGCTCCCTCATTTACATGACTATTCTGACTAATACTAATACAACTACACCTACATGACGTACAACTGACTTTACTTTACCACTTTTGTGGATAGAAACCCTATATATGGCATAGGGATTCTTAGAGCTAGTAATTATTGCCACATAGATTGCTAGTGATCTACTGATTTTTTGTATATTCATTATACAATATTAATTTCATAAAGCAACAAATTAAATACATATATATAATGCATCTACAGTAGAGATGCATATTTTTTGGTTCTAGTCAAATCTATGTATGGTTTTACTATGTTCAAACTGACAGACTTTATTTTTTATTTTTATTTTATTTTCTCAATTTTTCATATGATCCATATAGATTTCCCAAATGGCTAGAAGAAACAGCACTATTCGAAAAATTTTGAAACAGAAACGTTTGAATAACCCAGATATTTTAACGCAACCCACCTACAATAAGGATAATCCATCTTTGAAGGCTACATCTGCTAAAGAAAATAGAAAGAAACGGAAAAGAATTAAGTACAAACAAAAATTAAAACAAAATAAGCATAAGAAAACCAACCCCCCTAAACCTACTTATTATTCAAAGAAAACTTGGATCAGAGGTATGAAATCGCATAAAAACCTGACACCATTACAAAAGAGAAATTTACTCAAAATTCACAACTGGAAAAATTTAGAATCGAACTATACATGCCTGTACCACCTTCAACTATCCATAGATCAAGTCATTTATAAAAATGCCGATGCTAATGTGTCCACTACTAATTCCACCAAATCCGAACAAATTCCTCCTGAAGAGACACTAGAATATATAAACAGTATTCAATTAGACATAGCAATGTTAGAAAAAAGAATAGATCAAATGAAAAACGAAGTAATACAGACCGAGAAAGACAAAATCAAAGATATAAAAGAAAAGGCACCCCTCAAAAGATCAATCACACAACGCATTCATAAAATTAATAAATCTTTATCTACATTCAATGGTTTCATATAAAACAGGTCAATTATTACTAAGAATGGTTTAGCATCAAAGCTTAAAAATAAAGTTAATGATGAAAGGAAAACCTTTACCGTCAAAGAAAAAATGAAAACATTACATACGAACAAAATTCATAATTTCACTGATATCACCTTACCTTTGGGCGTTACCAGCATCCTTAACAAAGGCACCAATTTCATACCAACCTCTATTAACCTTAATCCTGCATCACTAAAAGATTCCACCTATAAAGAAGTTAAAGATGCCCTCAACAATATTATCTTAAAGCAACCTACAGATTATAACACTGTCCATAAAAGGAAGAAATCAACTGGTAAAAAGAAAAGTCACAATATCAACAACATCGATACCAATCCTTTCTCCCTCTTAGATCAACAGCAAGGAAGACCTAATTTCAATCAATACCTTATAGATTATGTACATCAAACGCTTAACTACACTAAAGAATACCTTGACGACACAAATTTCTCTAGGTTATCTCAACTGAATATGCTTAACATAGATCAACATACCTCACTGCAACTGTATGATATACAATGCAATCAAGACATAGTCATCACACAATCGGATAAAAATATGGGTTGGGCTCTTCTACCAATATCCTGGTACATCAATGAATACGCAAGACACCTGAAAGATGCTAACATTTACAAGATTATTGAAGATTTTAATCTGGATTTACACACCACAGAATGCAACGCAATACTTGGAAAATTAAAATCTCGTTTCAATAATCTAGTCTCGAATGATGACAAAGCTCTACTCAACCCTCTTTCCTCTACAAATATTCAATTACCTTACATGAAACTGCTCCCTAAAGTACATAAACTCTCTTCTATTGCCTCTTCTTCTAACTTATCCTCTCTTACTGGTAGACCTATAATCACCGCACACTCTTGGTCCACCTCAAATATCTCTAAATTGTTAGGCCTACATTTGGATAGCATCATTTTGAAATTTAAAGATCTCTTTGTTTCTAAACACATTCACTTTCCACTTATTTACAACTCCTTAGAGCTTGTTGAAATCCTATGTCAACATCCTATTTATAATATCAATAATTATAAATTGATATCCTTTGATTTCTCTTCTCTCTACACCAACATATCTTTTCAAGATACTATAAATGCTATTGTTAATAGTTGTAAATTACTTAAATTATCTACTTTTTACAGAGATTTCCTACTTAATATCAACCAATTTCTAAATGATAGAAACTTTTTTACTGTAGGAGGTCACATTTTTAAGCAAATTCATGGGATCGCAATGGGTAGTTACCATAGTAGACAAATGGCAGATCTAGTACTACTGTTATCTGAATTCAATTTTTTCTTATCAACATGCACTAATGGCTTACATATATTTGCACGATACATAGATGACGGCTTCATGTTAACCAATCACACTGATGCAAACCTCTTAATTAATTCTCTTATCACTTACTATCCTCGTCAAATTCCAATTTCTTTCAATTGCAACTCTTATTCTACTCACTACTTACATCTTACAATTTCAATCAATTACCATACAATCCTTTTCAATCTCATCCATTATCAGATCTATCAAAAACCTAATCATAAATATATGTATCCACACTATACCTCCAATCATCCTAGTCATATTTTCAAAGGGCTTGTTACCACAGAAACAATCCGATACAGCAGATTATCCGCCACCATCGACGACTACAACTTTATGTTAAACCTATTCACATTCCGACTCACCTCTCTTGGCTACCACATAAATTGTTATAATTGTTATATATATATATGTATATATATATATATATATATATATATATATATATATATATATATATATATATATATATACTGTTATGAACTATTTATAATCAATTCAAACATGGTTGTTAAATGTTAAACGAAGTTATATGTTCAGAGCGGATAATTATAACAGTCTAAAATCTAAAGTGATATGTTTCCTATTAATTTCAAGCTTATATAACCACTTGGGCGGTTGACAATCACTGATTGTCAATATATTCCTTAATTTTTACATTTACTGTAGCTAGTTCACCTTTTATATTTTCGTCTTTAATAATTTTTGTACGTTTTAAAAGTAATTTATAGCACTAAAACCCGAGCGGTTTTCACTTGTTGCGAAAATATTGATAAACATTATTGTTGATAATTGATCAAACAACCGTAAACAAGTTGTTCATTCATCAATTGTTGTTCTTCCTTGTCGTAACAATGTTGTTTTGCCATGATGGTTTGACAATATTGAACAATCTTGTTCTTACACCTATTAGCAAGCTTGTTTCATCCACTATTGTCAAGTCTTGTTCGAACAACTATTGTTCAGCTCTGTTCGCTCATCAACATTGGACAATGTTGATGGAACAATATTGAACAATATTGTCAATTCAACATCACTGTTCAACCTTGATAACAGCATTGTTCGGCTGTTGTTCATCGAACAATCATGATCAACCTGATCAATTTTTACGCGTGTAGGGATGCCTAGGTGATCACCTCTGTCACTATGGTGCCCCATTAACGCCATAGTACTTTTTCCGAATTGTTACAAATAAATATATTTGTTTGAACTAATTTTAAACTATTTTTAAAAAATTATCTATTATTTTTTATTTTTTTAAAATTTTTATTTTTTTTTAATAATTCTCTTTTATTTTTTTTCTATTACTTTGTTATTTTTATTTTCTTTATTACATGTTTTTATTTTCATTTTATCTTAATTACAATTAATTAAAAAAAAATGGCCCTGGCCCATTCACGCCATAGCAATATGCCTATATTTAAAAAAATATCATCTCTATGGCCCATTGACGCCATAGCAACTTTGTGGCCCAGGGACGCCATAGACCATGAAGCCTTTCGAGATGGTTAAAAGATTCGTTTGACGAAGTGGAAACACTCAGAGTGGTAGCTCAGATCATAGATATTATAAATAACACTAGAGGAGGCATTGGTATCAAAAACATCAGTCAAAAAAGGGAGCGCGATAATGGGGGGCAAATTCAAGTCCCGGACGCTAAGCCAAGCGCTGATTGGCTAGATCAGTGCCTCCTTAGCAACCACGTTAGTAACAATTTTAAAAAAATTATATTCGTTATTTAGGTCGCTTTGCCGGTTTTTTAAGGAAAAACAGTGCTTTTTAATACTGGTTTTACCAACTTAGACATCCTGGAATGATATTTTAGGCAAAAAAAACATTTAGAAACCGAAAAAAATCGTTAAAACGACTTATTTTGGCCTCGGACATTGTGAATGAATGAAAACCCGGGACTTGAATTTGCCCCCCATTAACACGCTCCCCAATTTCTCCTCGATGACCCCTCTAGTGTTATTTATAATCTCTATGGCTCAGATCGAACAGATTAAGATTTTGTCAAAATTTGCATATAAAGTTCACCGTACCTTTTAAAGTATTTAAAGTAGTTATGTCGAAGAGAAAACCTGCTTGGGATAACTACAAAGAGAAGGTAGCAAAGAAAAGAATGCGTAAAGGCGAAAAAAAAGCAGCAACTGGCCCAAAAGGTGGGCTGACTGTTCAGCGTTTGTCCGCGAACGTGGAGGGCAAATGTCAAAAGTATTCGCGCATCGGGCCTTTGACTTTAGTTCCCTGCGACAAAGAACTTACGCTGGAAAACATCAAAGCTGCGTGTAAGGCCCACTTCAACACAGAATTAGAATGTGATGTCCTTGCCAGTGAACGTGGTCCTTCCTATACCGAGTCGGGACAAATCCAGAACTGGAAAGTTTTGCACGTGCGCTTCGTGGAAGTTCTCGAACACCCCACGAACGAAAAATCGGGAAGAAACATCGCAAGCAAAAAGCCAAGTTTCCACAGCGAACCTGCAACCGGAAGCCCTCAAAAAAGCCATTCTCAGTATCCCCACTCGAAATCTGTCATTGTCGGACCATCGCCATCTGTTGCGCGTTCAGTGTCACTAAGTCAGATGCTGAAGTTGGGAAAAGTCAGTGTCCCAGATATCGATGTGGTGACTCTTCGGCTTGAAGAGTTTTGCATCTTGAGAATGGAGTGGCTGGAACCTTTTGAGGTATCACATTTTCCAGGCCCATTTAACTTTTTCTCCACAGCACGTGTGACATCGTCAATATTTGTATCGTAATCAATGTATTTTACATTAAAATAAAGCAAGCGACGTGAGAGTCCTTAAACTCCACGTATACATAGGATACTTCACTTTACAAAAATCTACAATTTCTTTTTGACGTAAATTCTGCGCTACATACGCTTTAAGGTCATCTTTTAAGTCCATATCGCCTTCCCAATCAGTATTCCTTACCCAAGACGCCATGATGGAATATGATGCATGCCCGAAAGGCTTCATGGTCTATGGCGTTCCTGGGCCACGAAGTTGCTATGGCGTCAATGGGCCATAGAGATGATATTTTTTTAAATATAGGCATATTGCTATGGCGTGAATGGGCCTGGGCCATTTTTTTTTAATTAATTGTAATTAAGGTAAAATGAAAATAAAAACATGTAATAAAAGAAAATCAAAAATAACAAAGTAATAGAAAAAAAATAAAAGAGAATCATTAAAAAAAATTTATTTGTAACAATTCGGAAAAAGTACTATGGCGTTAATGGGCCACCATAGTCACATATATCCGACGTTCTAAAATTTAGAACTCTCGCTATATGTGATTTAGAACACGAGGAACAAGTGTCAAGGGAAGTTATCATTACTTTGAGGCTGTCTGGTTCGTAATCTTCACCCTGTTGATTTTTAACTTTAGCATAAAAACACTTCAACAAGTTATTTAAATCGACCGGCTCATATTTTTCAATTTTGTCAGATATTTTTTTTTCACAACATGCACCATTGCTTCCAGACTCATAGCCAAAACAAGGTACTTTTGGCAGTGTTTGCATTTCTAGAATTGTCCTGCAAATGCTGAATTGTAGACTCGGTCGCCAAGGAAAATCTACTTAAAACGCCAGCCATTTGTTATTGCTTTTTGTGAGAATAATATAACAATAGAGTTGATGTTCGCGGGCATAAATGTGTTTTTGGCCCGACTCCGAACTCATTTTAGCTCGAGCGTAGCGAGAATTAAAATGTGTTCCGAGGAGGGCCAAAAACACATTTATGCCCGCGAACATCAACTCTACTACTATTGTATTAACTTTAAAGGGCAATTTTTATATAAAAAAAAAACGCAATGGGCAAACACCTCATTCAACGACAATACTTGCAGATTTATTTCAACATGCAGTAGAAAATAGTTAAACAGTTCAAAATAACAACAATTTTATTCTAGCTTCTCATAATATTAAAAAATAACTAGAGTCATTTAGCGGAATTAATGTTGATAACACAGTTCTGACAGTTCGCTAAAATTTCCTGCACTGAACGGGTTTCGTTTGAGGACGAAGACAGACTGACATTTAATCCTGTATCGTTGACCGAAGTAATGTGGGCATTTTCTTCACAACCCAGAGATTCACCTGATGTAAGTGCACGACTGAGGATACCGGAACAAACACGTTTCTGTGAACTTGAGCTATCGTTGATATAAGAATTCAAGCTTTGTTTGTTTCTGTGCTTTGTAATAGCGCAAACTTGTTTGGCATCCACCCCGGCTTGATGCAGACTTGTTATAGTTGAGGCCCGTACACAGTGTGCGGTGTAGACTTGCAAAAGGCCTGCCTTTTTCGATATCTTGGGCATTAATTGAGATATTGTATTTTTTCCCATTGGCTCGTTCTTGAACCAGCAAATCCCTCACATATTGAAGTTTAGCAATGGAGTTTGAAAAAGTGCTTCACAATCCGGATGAAGTTTTGTGAGCATAAATTTTAGTGCAGGTATAGGATCTAGTTTTAAACCTGGTATTTCATACATCCTTACATCTGAGTAATCTTGGTCTTTTTGTTTATAGCCGCCTTGGTGGTTCTTGGTCTGCTCTGTGTGCTTAATTATAACATATTCTTTATCTTGGTCGTCCTTGTTAAACTTGAGGGAATCTTTCGTCAGGTCACGCCAACCTTCCCTGCCTCTTCTGCCCAAATAATAACACACACTAAACCACACAAACTCAACGAGCTTTTCAGGACTTTCACATGAAAAATAAGACTTTAGTTTTTGCATATCTCCACTTTCGATTGGGCTCTTGTGCTTTGGCTTCGGATTTCCTTTCTTGTAATACAACTTGCAAACAGCTTCGAACATTTTGTTCGCTTGCAAAAATTCGGGATCTTTTAGTATGTTGATGGGTCTTGAAATGGGGTGGCTTGTAATTTTGCGGTGAATAGCTGCTCGAATACCAGTCAAAGCACTTGGTGTGAGGTCCTTTTTGGTTTTTACTTCTGCATAAAATCTCCTCAAAATACCGCTCAATTCAGTAGCGTCTACGACAGCAAGGTCACCAACAATCCGTCTTCACAGCAAGGTCACAAACAATCCGCTCTTCTTCATCCGACTGCGACGATTGGGAACACGCCTCTTCGGTAAATTCTGCCATTTTAAACTATTTTAGTATAACAGTAACACTGACATAAACAAACCGACAAATCGAAAGCATACGAAATGAATTTTTAGCAGCAATGTAAAAACAACCCCTACTTCTGATTGGTTGGATACAACGTTTTCTTTCTTCTGATTGGCTTAGATCAGCGGGCTAAAATATATTTTAGCCCAGCAAATTTATCATTTTAGCCCGTATAATACACCACAATGCCCGTCAAAGTTAATATAATTTAATTTCACCGCTTGTGAAATATCTTATTTGATTGGCTTTTATGACTTAGGTTATCGCTTTACTAACCAATCAGGAGCACTTTTAAAAACGCCTTAAAGAAATTAGCACTGGGATTTCCTTTTTTGGCACTGGGATTTCCTTTTTTTGGCACTGAGATTTCCTAAAAATTGCACTGCTTTAAACCAATCAGAATTGAGAAATTTTTTTATGTATATTATTAACCAGGAAAAAGGTAAAATAACATATGCTCGGGAATCTTTCCCCGCTATAGGACCATTTCCTCTCGAACACTTTCTCCGGTACTTCAATATATCCCATATGCGAACAAACCAATGAGACTTGAGAAGGTTATTCGAAGTAAGTAATACCGATCGGATAAGCTATTTTCGCGCCTTTCCCGAGATTTTCTTAGTTTTTTTTTACAAACACTTGTCATTGGGAAGTCTTTTCACCCGAATAGCACTTTAATCTAACATAAATGGATCCCTTTGTTAAAAAAAAACTTGATGAGTGGAATCTTTCTTGTCTTGAAAATGTATTTGAAGGTAAGGTTTTTTGTTTTTTTCTTTTTTTCCTGCATTTACAACCACAACCACAACCAAAACATTTCATATATTAGGAAGTCATTTACTGAATAATGAAAAATATGATGAAAAATATAAAAAAATATATATAAAAAAATATAATTGGTAATGTTCAAACTACGTGGTACTATTTCAACATGTGCTGGAATTCAGTCTAAGCCGTAACACAGAGTTTTTAAGGGCATTTTCCAAAACGTAAGTCACAAAACGCCACTTTAGCCCATTGGTGGCATTGGCATTTTAATACCATCTCTCACAATTTGAACTTCAATTTATGCTTTCAGTTTCAGCCTGATTTGGAAGGTAAAATATTTTTAAAATTGGGTATTTTTTCAGAAAACATGATTGATCAAGGATCCCTCCTTTTACTCAATGAAGAGACAGTCAAAGAAATGGTCTCCGCTATTGGACCGCGACAAAAGCTTTTATACAAGCTTCAAGAAGAAAAGGTATAAAGCATATTTGAACAGAAATAAACGCTTAACTGAACTACTCATATTTAAACCAGGCAAACAATGGGTTATATCTGTTCCATATGTAATCAATCAGTTATTGGGAATGCGAACTCTCTTATTTGGTATATTAGAAATCGACATGCTCTCTTAACGGGTGCGACTTTCACTGGCCCATTTACTTGTGGCCAAAATGGGTGCTTGCAGACATTTCGGTACTCAATGGCTCTCAAACGACATATCGAGAACAAACATAAAAGTGCTCTAAACTTAATCCCAGAGGTAGATGATGGTAATAGTGATGAAAATAGTGATCCAGGAGAGAATCCCCTTGACCCTCCATATTTTATGAGCGATGTTGATACTGCAATAAGTAAAGAAAAAATAACTGAGCTTGCGGCCACCACAATTGCCAAATTAAAGGCGTCTAGTAGCGTTGTTCAAGCAACTGTGGATCATGTAGTTCAAGAGAGTGCAGAATTATTTTCAAATGTTGTTATGTCACTGAAAACTAAAACTGAACAAGTTTTGGATAGCAAAGGTGTCGACAAAAATGATCCAGAAAGGCAGGAGCTATGCAAAACATTTACAAATTTTCAACATCCTTATGAGAACTTGGAAACTGCGTATCAACTACAAAAATACTTTACTGATAGTGGGTATTTTGTAAAACCCATCGAAATACCTTTTGCTGTTGCATTTCATCCCCGTCACAATCCAGCTTCGTCACATGTGGATAAGGTTGCTAAACATCTGACCTTTCAGTATGTTCCTCTGAAGCAATTACTGAAGCATGTATTAGAAAGTAGAGGATTTATGAGGGCAATTCAGGAGTATCAACCTAGCACTGATGGTATAATGCGTGACTGGGACTTCCGTGCTGGTGAATTCTGCCGAGGACATTTGTTCTTTTCAAATTCTAAGAACATTGCCATTCTACTATATGTTGACGATTGCGAAATTGCTAACCCCCTAGGTTCAAGGGCTGGGATGCACAAAACTGGAGTGATTTACTGCACAATATTAAACCTGCCACCCAAATTTCGCTCCTCGTTATCAAATTGTTATTTAGTTGCGTTATACAACACAGGAGATGTAAAAACCTATGGGTTCAATTGTATATTGGAACCACTTGTTAAAGATTTGCAAGAATTAGAGAGGGATGGACTGTACATCAGCACGGAAATCTTTGAGGTTCATGTAGGAGTTGCTCAGGTGACGGGCGACAATTTAGGCCTTAATGGTATTTGTGGCTTCGTTGAGAGTTTCATCAGCCACCATTTCTGAAGAAATTGTAAAATGCACCTAGAAGAAATGCGCCGTGCTATAACAAAAAAGCAGATATGTGGCGTAACCATGCGAATTATGAAGAAGATTTGGAGAAGAATAATCCAACATGTACTGGTATTAAAGCAACATGTCTTCTAAATAATCTTGAACACTTTCACGTAGCAACAAATTACACTCCAGATGTAATGCACGACTTGTTAGAGGGAGTTTGTGGGCTGGAAGTTCACCTTGTTATTGGCGATTTAATTAACTCTGGCTTTTTTTGACCTGGATTTGTTTAACAGCAGAATAACGAGCTTTGATTATGCACCTAGTGATTCCAAGAACAAGCCCTCCCCGATCATGCGTAATAAGATTCAAAACCCAGACGGTGCATCAGGGCAGACTGCAGCTCAGATGTGGTGCCTCATTCGGTATCTACCTCTATTAATCGGTGACTTAGTTCCAGAAGGTAATGAGCATCTAGAGCTCATTCTTCTTCTGTTGGAGTGTATCGATTTTATTTTTAGTCATGAAATTACCACTGAGGAATCTTTATTTGTGAAGCACTTGATTAAAGATCATCACAGCCTCTTCCTTCAGTTGTACCCGAACCGTCATTTGAAACCGAAGCATCGCTTCATGACTCATTACCCCAGCCAAATCCGACAACTAGGACCACTTCTCAATTTCTGGACCATGCGATTCGAGGCTAAGCACAGATTCTTCAAACGTCTGGGCCACATCGTGTGTAATTATAGGAACACTAGCATACAGACAACAGATGTTCTTATGTTACAATCTCATGTCTGGAGGGATCGCAGACACTAACATTGAAATTGGGACAGGGTGTTCTATGTTGGTTCTTTCTCTTGATAACGCAGAATTTTTGAGCAGAACAATTGGTGTTCATCCTTTTAGTGAAGTGTATGTTGCCAAATGGGTAACAGTGAATGGGATAAAGTACAACAAAAATGCTCTGGTCATCACTGCCAAATCAGATGACTCCTTCCCTGTGTTTCAGCAGATCATTAATATCATAAGTAAGGGACCTGCTGATATTAGGCTTGTTACACTCCCTTGGAGTACTATTAAGTTTGACCGTCATACTCACACTTATGTTGTTAAGGTGGCTCGCTACAATTTTTTAAAATATTGAAAACTTGTGGTTTTTATTTAAAATTTTAGCACGACATTTCTTGCTAAGGAAAAGAAATTTCCCAGATATATTAACCAACATTCTAAATGTCAGAAATTGCCCATAAGCATGACGTCATTACCGTTGTTATGGTAACAATGCTGTTTCAATATGGCCGACATTTTACCTATTCACGCATTTTACTCAAAAACAAGTTCGGTTACCCCAATTTTTTATTTGATAAAAAGTTTTCTTACAAAAAAATGGAAAATTTGAACCAGTTAAAAAAAATTCTATAGAGCCAAAATTTTTAAAAATTAAAAAACGTGATTTTTCATTATAGAAATTTTTTGGCTCTATGGCATTTTTTTAAACTTGCTCAAATTTCCCATTTTTTTGTAAGAAAACTTTTTATAAAATAAAAAATTGGGGTAACCGAACTTGTTTTCGAGTAAAATGCAGGAATAGGTAAAATGACGGCCATATTGAATTGTTACCATAACAACGGTAATGACGTGTACTCAAAGACAATTTTCGACTGTTAGAATGTTGGTTAATATATCTGGAAAATTTCATTTCGTTTAGCAAGAAATTTCCTGCCAAAAATTTCAATCTAAATCATTAGTTTTCAATATTCTTAAAACTGTAGGGAGCCACCTTAAGCCAACTGAAAATGGAATGTGGTCTATTACAACAGTGCAAGATTTAGTTGATCACCATACATACCATGCTTCTAAATCGTATAAAGGAGATGATTTGGGTTATGTTACCCTATGCCATAGAATACCTTGGTAGGTGCTTTAGCATGTTGTTTCATGCCCTCAACTTCCTGGTTTATACCCCAACAACGTCTTCCGCAAAGTATTTCAATTAATTACAGTATGTATTTAAGAACAGTGCCTGATTATAGTTGGTGATATATTTACAAGTAAATGGCAAGGTCATTCTACCCTGTCATTTCATATCCCACTTCTCAATGATTGATCACAGTCATACATACAGAGCAGTGTAAAGCACTAATAAAAGTATATGATGTTTACACTTTTGAAGTGTCTGTAAAGTAAATCATCTATAAGTTGTCTAAGTTATTTCTCCTTTCAATTTTAGATGCTACAAGCTCAAAGCAGAGATACTCCAAATGCATCTGATAATCTATCAGTTGAAATAGGCCCTGGATCAAATAGTTGCACAATTAAGAATCATGTACTGGTATGGTACATTTATATGTACAATTAATTAATACTCCAACAAATAATACTCCAAACTATTAGGGCATGAAAGAAAGTTTGGACAATTTCTGGCATTTACTAGTGCATAAAGTGATTTTTTATGAAGTTAAATACAGTACTATATACTTTTATAACCATATTACCCTAATGTTAACTCTCTTTATTATCTCATTTGTCATTGTGCATTTTTATACAGCCAGCATCCTTAAATGATAATGAAAAGTTTTCGCCAAAAAAGTTCAAGGTTGAATTTGTAAGTAAAAACTGATTTTACTTTAAATGTTTTGGTATTTCAGGGGGTAAATTTTTCAAAGATGAAATCAAAATAAAATTCAAAATTAAGTTAAATTAATTATTGCTGCCATATAAGTTAAATTAATTAATGCTGATTTAATATGTAATGCATATATTTGGTCATTATAATATTTGCTTGTTATTCAGAGCATAAAGACCATACTTGAAAGTTCAAGTCTTGGAGAAGAAATTTTAATCGAATTGAAAAGTGAAAAACTTTCCCGCAAAAACAGATTAAAAATGGTCCAGATTTTGGTTGCTGAGATTATAACAAGATTTGAGGACAGGTATGTCTGTTTAAATAGATTAATATAATATGTCATTCCTGTGTGTCAAAGCAATTATAAATACTTTGTTCTAGTAGACAATTAACAATGACTTTTTTCTAGACCAAAGGCAGATGTGAAAATTTCAATGGGAAAAGCTGTTGTGAATGAGTTTCTTTTCCTCAAAGATGAGGAAGGTGAAGGCTTTGTAAGTTTTTACACTAACATCAGACTATATTTAATTGGCCAAGAGACGTTAATCCTTACAGACTAGCAATGAACCCTCAAAATACTGCCATATCTAATTAAATATGTGGTCTAAATGCACTTTTCTATTCTTTTGTAAGGACTATAAACCTTTTGTCACTATAAAGCCACTACGAATAAAAGTTCATGTGATTAAACTAACCTAATTTGTCTCCATTTAGGAAGCATGGTACACCCCTGGTAGGGGAATCCATTCAGCAAGTGGTTGGTTGGAGGAAAAATTGAGAAATGTTAGACGAAGAACTAACAAAGAAAAGACAACATCAGTATGTTGATCAAACATATTGTCAGCGCCACATTCAAACCTGGTACAAAGTGCTTCTTTGCCTGCAGGTACGTTATTCTCAAATTGCTGGTTTATTGGTTATATATACATTGACACAACATTTCCCAGTTTATTCTGTCCATCGCCAAGCAGATCTATGATTTTAACAGATGTCCTGGTTAAGGTTCTACATACATTATAATTTCAATATACTGAAGAGATTTCACTTCTGTGTTCTTATGCAATGTAGAGTCGTAGACTTTACTGCCGGCACTTTACACTATACATTAACAAAGCTTTATATATTTTGCAGAAAGCAATATTAGCATTGATGAATATGAGGGAATAGTAGAGTGGCTGAAATATCACATTGAGCCATTGAACAAAATAAAAGACTCTTTGAAAAAAACTGCAATTAAAAGAGCTTCATGGATTCGAGAACATTCAGAACTATCAGTGTCTGACATAGTGAAAGAGCATCCCAGGTTATTCGATACAGCGGGTATGGTGAGTATTTAGTTTGGTACTGTAATAAAATATGCGCACTCGCCACTGCAGCATAGAACTGCAGTTAGCCTTTGGAAACCTTATTAATGATCAAGTACAGCAAGTTAGTTTTTTTTCAGTTCTTACATTTAAATAGATCGCTTGTTTCTCGCCACTGTTGCTTTTTCTTCAGTGTCATAAAAAAAAGCACACATTACAATGATACATTTTGATCTCAATAGTTTCATTGGTAATTAAACTTCCAATGTTTCCATGAAATGTTTCAAGCCATGTGCTTGGGAATTCAAGACAACTTGCACTGTAAATACAGTGTATATGGCCAATTAATCCAGATAATCCTACTTGCGGATCCTTGGTGATCTTCGAAACTAGCTATACGATATGATGCTCGATTCCATCAGTTTAACATATTTTTATTTTATTTCCTTTTAGATTGAGCAGGACTTCAGTATTGTTGGTCGTGAATCAGTGGCAGATATCTTCCTCAAATGGACTCCGTCATTTGCCGAGAAAGTTCTCAATTATGCTTCAGACCAAACCAATTGGCGACGATATCTAAGCATTGATAAGAGACAGCTTAACACTGGTTAGTACCATACATTCCAGAACTGCTGTCATGCTGTGTTCATCTTGTTCTTAATATTTTGTAGATGCAGTGGCAAAGCAGAATGCTGCGATCTTGTCTAAAAGTACACACGAATGACCACGGATGACCATGAGTGACCACAGATGACCACAAGTGACCACGGATGACCACAGATGACCACGGATGACCACGTGTGACCACGGATGACCACAAATTATTTTTATGGGTTTTTTTAAAAAAAAAAGAATTATAATCCATTATAATCAATATATTAATCCATATATTACATACGGATTAATTTTTTGCCTAGCGAAGAACAATAATGAAGGACAGTATAAAATGTAAAGGAATTAATTAACTCTCCTCATACTCCCCGTACTCGTCTTCATACTTCATCATACCTCCCGGCCCCCCTATTTTTTCCTTCTACCAAACTGCATACAATCATAATAGCCCAACAAGGAGGAATTTCGCTTTGAACAAATCTACATGTTTGTTTACATTTTTCAGGCAGAGCCAATCAGAATCCTAAATATCAAATGCCGGAAGTAAGTAGTCAAGATTTATGCATTATGATTGGCTGACTGAAAATGTAAACAAATATGCTGATTGGTCTAAAACGAAATTCCCCCTTGTTTGATAGCCCAAAATATAATTCCATCCCTCCTGCACACCCTAATAACCAAATTAGGCGCAATGCCATATTTTAAAGCTTTAATGACTACAATGCAACATAAAAATGAACTACACCATGATAATAAAAGTCCGCAAAATATACGGTATTTATGTGTTGAAAATTTTCCAGCCAGTTAAAGAGGCCCAGACTATTATTGTATTCACATACTTCTTTACGATAACATCGCAATATAAACTGGAAGTTTTTGTTTTATTCATTTCCACTCTCCAACCATCCAACGTATGTGTTATGAACATAAAATGTAAACTCGAAAGTCTCCACTTTGGTGCCATACTCCTTTCAACCAATCTCAACAAGAATTAAATATCAATTTTTTACGCTACATGCACCTATTTTACATCCCTATCTACACTTTGTTTAAACCAGGGTCATCTTACAAAATTTGAATTTCAAAGTCAAAGCTGCCCACATACTGCCGCTGTGCCTCTGTTAGGCGGTCGCATGTATAACGATCGATGGTTACAATGCCAGGAAAAAAGGGATTTTTTTTCCTAATGTGAGCACAGGAAGGATGATAATAGGTATTGGAAAAATCAGGCTGAATATTACCCGTAATGCTACGGCTTCGTTCGGTGGTAAAGCTTGTTTTCTCCAACTGCGGATGTGCTTGATAAGACGGCCCTAACTGGTGATCTTGAAACACTTGGTGTGATTGTTGCAGCCCTGTGGCCATGGATGGACGAACAGCGAGTTCAAATCGAGATGCGAATACATTACGTGTTGGCAAAACGTTCGAAATCCCAGTTGTGACTTGCTTCGGCTGGTTCGTTGCGGACGTACGTGAAACGGGCTGGTATAATGTTCTGAATTCATGTTCAAAGCCAGTGGTTCTTCCAGTAGACGTGGCACTCTTCAGAGGTGGTTTCGTTGTGCAAGTACTGGAAAATGATTCTTTCGCCCCACTCTTCTTCGAACGTCGCTGCGTTTTTTTTCCCACTTCACTTGGTTTGAGACCTTTCTCAGTGATCTTTAAACCCGTCTCTATCGCTGCTGTGATATTTATTCCACTTTTCTTCCTTCCTTTCTGTTGAGTAAACTTTTCTCGCAAATCGGATAGATAATTGAACAATAGACCTTGCGTTTCAGCCACAGCAACGGTATCAGGACACATACCGACACCTTTAAATGTACTGCACTCACATGAATCGAGAATCATCTGAAGCAGCCTCTTTGATAGCACCTGGTTCGTTCAAAAGAAACTCTGCTTTGTGGAAAATCTGTTGCAACGTTCCCAGTCTGATACACTCCGCTGGTAGGCACACCTCTGTTGCTGCAATACTCAACACCTTACGAGTAACTTTGGTATTATTTGTAACTTCTTCTGAATCATCACAAAGAATGAGTATGTCTGGAGAATGGGTGTCTGGTTCCAAGCTATTATGAAAAAGATCGCTTTCCACATTGAGTGGTACTATAACTTGCTTAGATCCTGGATTCCCTTCGGTATTAGTACCACATAAAGGAGAAGTTTTCTTTGGTTTCGCGTTTAGAAAGTGAACGACACTATTTTCTTTTCTCTCTGTTGACATGTCCTTCCATTCATCGTAAGTGTATTTATGATCCTCGAATTCTTTCGAGACACAATAGGGGCCTTCGCCATACAATGACTTAACAGCATTGGAATAAAGCCGAATATTTCTGGCTTTCAACGCTTCGAGACTGGTTTCCAGTGGTGCATCGACATGACTCAAACCCTCAAACTTTACGACATCATCGATTTCTTTCTTGGACATGAAATGAGACCATTCGATGGGATTCTGCCCATAAGAATCTCGCATCCCTGCTCTTTCTCTGACATACCTGGCCATGCAATTCCGTATTTTTTCCTCCTTGTGTTTTTCAAAATAGGCAACAAACTTGGGGGGGTTGTTGCGAGTAGATGATACCTCAATAGCATTCCACTCTTTTTTCAACATGGAGACTTTACTAAGAAACATCTCCTCGGTTTCACACTCGTATAATGATCCATTCTTCTGTGTTAATGCTCTAATCCCAAGAGATGTATGGTTTTGCCATCGCACTCCGACAATATACCATTATAAACTGCAGACTCTTCATCAGTTCCAAATACGCCAAGGTTCTTCAGCTCTGGAGTTTTTCGTTTCACTGCTTGCCAGAAATGCTGAAATTCCTCTTGGGTCTTGCTTCAGTGCACAAGTAGAGGACCAGGAAACCATGGATGTTTTCCAGTTTCTTTCAAGACAAGAGAAACATTCTTGTACGCGGTTTGCGTAAAGTAGAACCTGCTAATATTGAAGGTCGTATCGATTGCTAGAGGGACACTGCATTCCCCTACACAAAATCTCTCTAAATCTTTCAACGTTTGATCTAGATAAGCTACGATCGATGGTCGATTGCCGTCGCTAATATTGAAGGTCGTATCGATTGCTAGAGGGACACTGCATTCCCCTACACAAAATCTCTCTAAATCTTTCAACGTTTGATCTAGATAAGCTACGATCGATGGTCGATTGCCGTCGTGCAGAAGAAACTCCCTGATGTATGGTTGCTTTTTATCGATGACACAATACGTCCCTTGTTGTTTTTGGCTTAAAAGCTCAACAATTATATTGTTTAACTCGTCAGCGTTCGAGTCCTTGTTTTTACCATAGTTGTACCTGGAAACATAGGAAAAGAATTTATTAGAAAGTTCTACAACGGGATGAGGGGTGTGGGCAGATTTTTTTACAATTGATTTCAGCATGGAGCTCTAATCATGACCTATTTCAGGTTTTTGATCTGCCTGCATGCACGCACAGAGAAATAACGTCATATTGTCATATATTAACATGTTTTTCGTGTAATACAACTGCAAGAAGTTCCTTTCTAATTTTCATATGTTTCAAATTCTTATTATAAAACATCGCATGAAAATTGAGAAGATAAACATTTCAAAAATACACATACTTGTAGTTTGTTATCTGCTTTGGATCTTTAACAATGGTCGAATCTGAATCAATCTCCAACAATTGTATCCCTTCTGTTGATTCTTGGGCAACTATTCTAGGTGCTCTCATATCACTGGCAGCATTTTCTCTTAATTGTACTTTCGTTGAATGTTCCTTTGGTCGGAATTCAGTGGCATTTACTGACTTAGCGTTCCCATGAGGCTGGCCATGAATGGGAACAACATGGCCACCAGTGAAGTAGTAGTGTATAATAATGTAAGGATAGAGCAAGTTGTAAATCTTCATATCTCTCATTTTTCCTTTGACATTATTATATTCTTCAACAGACATGATAAACATGATAACCCTGTTGAAAGAAGACCCTTCTTTCGCCAATGTTTCCTTGTGCACTGCTCTTCTTCGGAATACTGCATGTAATTTGCGGATGTTAGCAGTTTTAGGTTTCCATACTTGGCTTGTTCTCTGGTTAAATGTCCCTGCAACAATTTGCCCTTTTCTATCGCGAGTAACATGAACCTCCGAACTTATCATGAGGTTGTCCTCATCTCCATCAATTTCGTAAAATCAGACACTGTCTTTCTTGGTAAAAGTACCTGCAATATCATCAGCATCCAGATCAAATGGGTACTTTAACCCAATACCACCTTGATTAATAACAAATGTCGCAGTTTCCTGGATTCTCAAAGGTTTTTGTTTAGACAACATTTCTGGTTGCAGACCAAACTTGCATAATTTGATTATTTCCTCAAGATCCGGACTTTTTGTGTGAAGCAGTGGCAAGTTTCAGTTGCCTTTGTAGTAGGAAACTGGGCCTTTAACCTGGACAATAAAACAATTACTAATTGCCTACACCAATTATAACAAAATTTTTATCTAAATAATATTCATATTTTTTTGTTAAATTGGCTAACATGTTTTCAGGTTGTAATGTTGTCCTGTTTTCGGAATGACTAGGTGAATATATACTATTCACGTGAACATTCGGTGTTTTCTTATATATACAGTGGCTGCATCGAAACCAAGTGTAAAGTAGTGCTTGTTGAGATACAACCTCGCACCCAGGGTCTTTTTTCAGCGGGTATCCCCCCCCCCCAGAATGAGCATAGAGAAAAGGCCCTGTCACCCTGGGTACGAGGTGCCTATCTTCGTGGGTTTAGCGGTTTGTTAAAATCTCCGAAAGAAAACAAGGGTACTTAAGATATAGACAAGTAAGCCCCTCAAGATTAGATTACCCCTACCATGCGATTAACCATGACTGGAGCTACGCAGACAAAATATGCATCATTTAAACCTGAGAAGACCACCCGGGAATCAATTTGGAGGTAGAAATTGTACACCGAATAAAAAAAACTTCACTCAAATATTTAGCACAGTAGTAATCTTTTACTTGTTACGGCAAGCACTACTTATATTAAGAAGTCGATGTACAGTTTTCCATGCATGTCCATGTTCTACGGAAAACTGAAGTAATCGCATAATTCAGAAAATAACTGGAACTAGTCTAAAAAATCCATTTTCAGTTTTGAATAGTAATCAATATATAACTATAAATTAATATCATGTAAAATATACAGTGGGTGGACAAAAAAAACTGGCCCTCATGAAAAGTAACAACTTTGTTAGCAATTATTTGAGAAGAAATCACTAACAAATCCTGACGTGTCCGTTTGTCTATTTTTAATCAGCTTTGTATCTCTGTGACTGAAGACTGTGATTTACTACGTAAATACTCCCCTGACCCTGTACATTTACTATGTTTTCAATAATTTAGCATCATTATAAAGTTTAAGGTAGTTGATAAAAAGCGGGAAACAGGGTCATTTCAATTCCTTACCTCACTGCTGTCATTGCTATCGTTTGTTTTTATCATTTCGTCACATTCTTCACTAGACTCAGTGTCGCCATCGTTAAAACTAAAACCAAGTCTTCTTCGCGCAGACTGTAAACTGCCTTCGGCCTCGCACTCATCACTTAAAACGATCGGTTTGCACTTAAATTCTCCTCGACGCTTATATCTTGTAAAAAGTTCAAGCCTTTTAGGACTATATTCCTTGTGCTTAAAACTTTCCGCCATCTTTGTTTTGTGACTCTTCACCGGGCGGGAAAAGTGACCCAATGCATACCTCGATACAAAAAAAAACTTTTTTCTCATTTTCAATCACCAAAGTCTATCTTTAAAATACGAATCCGGGAACTGTAAACCAATGGAACAAGGAAATCAGGGAGACGGAAACGCAGAGGAACCAGGATAGAAAAATGACACAAAACTTCAAACTTAAAACCAAATCTTAAATCAAGCAAGCTTTCCCTGTTTTTCGTTTTAACTGTTCTCCAATTTTATAGATAGCCAATCCATAAAAATAATTTGTGGTCATCCGTGGTCACACGTAGTCATCTGTGGTCATCCGTGGTCACTCGTATGTACTTTTAGACAAGATCGAATGCTGCCATAATGGTGCTTCTGGTTATTTTACCAGCTGGACGGACGGGGAAAAAACGATGTAGCATAGACGACGCTCTTAAAGCATTTATTGATGTCAAGCCAGTAAGTATTGAAAGTTCATTACAGCTTGAGAGGGAATGCCGATGTGTCAGCATACAATATTGTTTGCATTAATTGATATCTGATTAATTCATTTATAATACTGTACCCTCTAATCCAGTCATTTCCACCATGACAATTATTAATTTATTGTTCTTACATTTTATACTAAAACAATCAAGCCTATATGTGTAGAATATGTATCCAACATCCATGTCTCTTTTATCTATTTAGATTGGGACAAATATGCCAAAGTATTTGGAGGAAGAATCTAAACACGACCCCCATATTCTTGTAACTGGAAATCGTTGCCAAGCACACCAGGTTTTTGTTGTGTCAAGTGGAAATGTATTGGAGAAAAAAAACATGCTGGAGGCTGTTGATACCTGCTTCAAGTTATTTTACATTTTGGATATCAATTATCCATGGGAATGTAAAACTACATGGGAGTTTATCCAAAAAACAGTATATTGTCTAGAAGACAAAGTGCCTCACAAGACGACTCCTGCTGTGATCTCAATGAGAGCTGCCTTGAAGACCAATTCTGCAAGCAATGGATCACTAGCATAAAAGATCAACATTTGATCTGGGTAACAAGCGATACATAACATACTAAAATTAGTATATAATTGCCAATTTTATAACTAATTTAGTTACAGGCCACCCATAATATTTTGCATACTTTGCTTATTAGTCTTTTGTTTCTTAATTGAGTGTTGCTATAATTTCACATATGTTTTTTGAATGTTACAGAAAGTTAAACTCTAATTGCACTTGTTGCTGTTGATTTGAATCATTTGCATGAAGATATATTTATTAGTAGAAATTTATTATAGAGTTTGGTGTTCTAAAAATTTTATAGTATATTTGCTGTAAAAGGCATTGGGATGTACTAAATATTTGAAAACAGTTTGTTCACTAATTGATTAACGAAATGATTAAATTCTGATGAAATTTTTCACAACTTACATAATAATCATGTGTGTTTATGTATTTTTACCAATTTTTTCTCATGCAACAAGGATATCATACTTAGGTTAAATTAACCCGGCTATATATTTTAGGGTAAATACTAACCAGATGGAAATGGGGTTCATTTAACCATGATAGTGTAAGATTAGTAACCTAAATTCCTGGTTAGTATTAACCAGGAACACAAGTTGATTTCATGCAACCAGGATTTCCTGGTTAATTTAACCAGACTATTTGGTTAAATAGTGACCCAGTGTCCCAGAGTGTTTTTAAAGTGCACCCTTGGCGTTAAGATGGTTTAAATCGTTCCTGAATGACCGCTATCAACAAGTACAAATCTCATCATCCCTATCAAATCCTGCGTTGATGAAATCTGGCGTGCTGCAAGGCTCTATTCTAGGCCCAATTCTCTTTCTTGACTTTATTAACAATTTACCCATCTACATCAACAAGTCCAAGCCTCTTTTGTTTGCGCATGACTCTACTATAATTTCTTCTGGAACTAATGTCCGCGAACTTAGTGACTCCCTAAAGTCGGACGTGACTTGAGTGTCACCTTTGACTACTCACAATAAAATGTCTCTCAATTCGAAAAAAACTAAAATTATGAAAATATTTTCCCAACCCAAATTTTCAGAACTTGACCCATTAACTATTGAGATAAACAACAATATTATCATGGAGATTTCTTCTGCTATTTTACTTGACACATTTACATGTCACATTTGACCAATATTTGAAATGGGATAGGCAAATTCACACTATCTACAATATAATAAATCCACACTCATCTATTAAAACGCATACGCAGTCACCTTATTCTTAAATGTCGTCAAGACTAATTCTTGATTTACCAACCAAAGTACCCTCAATATTACTTTTCCACCAACTTAATTGGATACCTATCTTCAATTTGATCAAAATGAGAAAAATTCTTATGGTTTTTAATACTTTAAAAACTTCTTGGCATCCAGATCTTCGAAGGTTGTTTGTTTACGTTCGCGACTCTCATCCAATTCAAACTAGATCGACAACGACAGACTTAAAGATCACTTTAGTTAAGACCGAGCAAGCTAAATCTAAGATATCTTATAGTGGTGCAAGTCTCATCGCTAGAAATCGCGGACATTTTGAATACAGAGTGCATTTTCGGCCCAGTCCCCCTGTCCACTCATGCATTCAAATTTAATAAGGAATGTAGATGGTTATACAAATTTTACATCAAATATCGGTAAAGAATCATAACAAATTAAAATTGTGCACTGCTGAAACAAAATTCCGTGAACTAATCAAGCAAATAAGAAAAATAATTAAAACCAATCATAAAATGTCATGATTATTTACTATACGTAAAACTGGGCAACAACGGAATAACTGTACAGGCAGGATTTGTAACTAATTTTCCGAAATGGCAAAAATCCACCTTTTACAAAGTTATGCCACGGTCTAATGATCGATGAAGTTAAAAATGTGGGGTGAAATATAAAAAATATACACATATTAGTAGCCAAAACAATTGTTCGCATACCTTAATCTGTGGCGGCAATGATTATTTGTTTAATTCCAAGTAGTTTGCATAAAATCGAAGGTACATTTATTTGATACAATCATCATATACTAATCTTGCACTTTGACAATGACTTTTCACACAAAAAATTGCTCAAAATATATCATTTGATAGCTCTTTTCTTGTACTTTGTTTACATCTGGCAATCCTTTTAGTCAGCGGTAACTCCCCGTTTAGGAAACTTTGTTTATACCACTGATATTGCTCCGTGCACTGAGCCGAACACATTTGTCAAAAAGTAGAATATGCGATTATTGCGAGTATTGCTATTTATTTACTTGTTCTACTGTATTTTGCTGTACTATATATAAAAAGACAATGTCAGACAACCTTACTTGGCAGGAGCAACTAAAACTTAAATATGAAATACAGCTTAGTGAGGATTATTCTTGCTTACGCTACGTTGGATATCAAAGGTCAGGGAAATGTGTTGTTCTAAAAATTTCGATAAAAGTTTTGTTAAAATGGCGGGAATTAAAAATCAAATTTCCAGACATCTCCTACCAAGAGTTACTGGCTCTGAGTGCGTCCAAATTACCGATTAAAATCAAACCTGGTGTGAGCAGAATTGACGAAAGTATAAGGGTTATGGCATGTCAAGCATACACCAAAAGTAGAGGACTAAGAGGCCTGACCAGGAAAAACTTTCTTGAGAAGACAAAATCATTTCATGTTTTTTTTGATGAGTTACTGAATGTCAGCAGTCTTCAGAAAGACTTTGAAAAGTTGGAAGAAGAAAACAACAATCTTCGACAACAACTCCAGGATGTCGACAGCAGATGTGATGAACTTTTGCAAGATCTTTTAAAGGAGAAAGACAAGACAAAAACTGTTGAAATGGAGAGAGATCATGCCTTACTGGAGAACCAAGAGCTAAAAGAATACCTGGACTTTATTGAAGAAACAACTGTGTGTAGTAGCTGTAGTTCAAATCTGGAGAACACAGGGAAACCAGTTGGCAAAGTTGGGGAACGACAAAAGAGAAGAAAAGTAAAGGAGCTGAAGTCGAGAAGTGAGCAAGCACTTTGGTTCATGGAATCGTTTGGGTTTAAATTGGACTCTATCAAGATTGAAGATCTGGATGGCAAAGTAACAGAAATGAACTATTGTGAGAATGGTTGCAGTAGTAAGACTAATTTTCAACAGTTACCAGAGAATGATAAGACAACTATTAGAGCTCTACTATATATTATGGATAAGTGTTGTGTGGGCGATACAGCTTATCATGAAATGTCAATGCTGGTTGATGGTCTCCCAAGGAGCTATTTAATTAAGCAGTGTAGAAACACACTAAATTCAATCAGTCATATCACTCGCACACCAGGAAAACACCCAGGGGCTCAGATGAGTTTTAAAGAAGAACTAAGGGAACAAATTAGAAAGAAGGTAATATTTCCTACCACCATTTCTTGCCAGAAAACATGTGCACTTGCTTTGGTGAGGCCTAAATTTAGTTATTTTATAGATTGTAATGATAAATATATGTACTATTTTTATCAACTTTGTAGATACAGCTTGGAGATGTTGGAAAGCAAAAGATCAGGATTGCAGGTGATGGTGCAAAAATGTCCCGCATAGCTAATTTTATTGTGCTGTCATTTGCTCTCCTTTCTGATGAAGAAAAAGTAATGTCTTGGAAAGGTAAGAGAATGCTCTTGATAAGACCATGCCATCCATAAAAACTATCAAGTTTTTGAAAAGCATAAAAACAGTCCAGTTAATAATATCTGAGACACAGATATACTGGAATAATTGGCCTTAGATCTTGAATTAGTTCTTTCTTGTCTCAAAACCTACAGTACAGTAATTCCTGATTGTACACATCATACAGGCAACCATACTGTGGGAATAGTTTCCGGAAGTGAGGATTACGACGTACTAAAAGTTTCTTGCAGAGAAATCTTTGCTGAAATCAATGATCTGGTTGAGCATGGTGAAATTGAGGTGGATGGCCATCAAATACCTCTGGAATTTTATCTGTCTGGTGATTATAAGGTTCAGTAACATGCTTTCACCCTAACTTCAAAATCAATAATAGACCTTGTGCATAATGATGTCACAAGCTGTGATGCCTGCACGGAATTCTGGTTTTAGTAGTCAACACAGCAGGAAACATCAAACATTCAAAACTATGAATGACACTAAGTCTAGAATTTTCAGCAGGCATAACGCCTTGTGA
Organism: Dendronephthya gigantea; assembly: GCF_004324835.1. Lineage (NCBI taxonomy): Eukaryota > Metazoa > Cnidaria > Anthozoa > Malacalcyonacea > Nephtheidae > Dendronephthya > Dendronephthya gigantea. The sequence goes on along the minus strand of NW_021163255.1, from coordinate 11,651 downwards.
CGTCATTCTGCATAAGGTCTATTACGGTACATGAACTGGCAGTTGTACCCTTTCTGGATGAACTACATATCATACAAAAATAATGCATTCTTCTATATCTCCAAGTTTCTTCTTCTGGTTCTTGGAATGAACAACGCAATATCTGATTATGCATGCATTTACTGCTTGGTCCACAAAAATGAAAGGTACAAGCAAAATTTAGTTCAATACATGTATCTTAATTTTAAATTACCATACCGTACCAGTATTTGCAAATTTTATAAATCTTTATCTGTATATGCATTGAAACATAGATTCAATGCACTCTGATGCAATCTACTTTGTTATTTATTATTTACTAATGGGTTGAAAGCATCTTTGCTGATGCAGGTGGGATACATCAAAAGTAGAGGATTACTACCATAATAGTAAGAATACAAGAACACTTAGTAGCAACAGAACCATGGCCTGCAAGTCCTCATCGAACTATGGTTGCATCAGAAAGCCATTGCTCAGTATCCCAATTCAGAATGTCAGAATCGACGAACTTCATTTGCTTCTCAGGATAACTGGTACGGCACTATTCAATTGTAAATTGGTATGTGGATATTAACTGGTGACGTTCCTGGAACAGCCCAAAAGGAACGCAGGCTCATAACATAATGTAGACTTCTTTGTTCCTAACTCACAGACAGATAATGAATTCTACAACATACTGCACATGTTACTGTAACTGGCAACAATACATTGAGAATGTCCTTGGGCTGACTCTTCATGGCAGTAATGACTCCTTTTCCTTTTTCAGATATTTTAGAACGTAACATAATAAAACGATGCAATTGAGCGTGATGTTGAAGAGAACCTTAATAGAGCACCATCAGACAGGGAAAATAAACACCTACAAAATGTTGTTGAAGCCATCAATAACTGTGGTGTAAGCTTTAGTGTATGGAAAAAGAAGAACGCCGATGGGACTGACAGTGGAATGCATGACTGGACAAGCATGGTTGGCAATGAGAAGAAAAAAGTTCTTGCAAAGCTGCCTGCACAGTTCCCAAACATTCTCGAACCAAACCATTGTGATACAATTACAGAAATATGGCAGGTGTGTACATAAATTACATATTTCTCAACAACTTATTTCTTGATATACATGTATGTACTGTATTCATTTCCTAGGAATTTCGTGAACTATATGGAATACTATCATCATGGAAGCCTTCTGAGGCAGATATAGATGGATTTTTTGGGAAGGCAAGTAATACATTGTCTTGTGTTACTCACATGAGTAGGGTTTACCCTGTGCATAGTACAGGTACTATGGTACCTTACATTTACAATATATTAATTGTACTAAAATAACTGTTGTGTGTGACTGTACTGAGACATTTTATATGTGCATGTAAATGGTGAAGGTGTTTTTTTTCATTGATTTTTCATAGGCCAAGAACTGGGTAGAGCTATTCCTGTCTCTTGGTGGAAAAGTGATGGGCTATGAAAAGGCTAGAATAACACCATATATACACATATTGCTTTATCATGTACCCAGATTCATCAAAGATGAAAAATCTTTGAAATCATTTACTGGGCAAGGAATTGAAAAGATTAATGATGTGGTTCGGGCAATTTATCATAACAAAAGCAACCGGCATGATGCTTGCAAAGAGGCAATACTGGCGCTTCGAAGAATTGATAATCTTCAGAATTTTGAACGAATCCCACACCAATACAAGAAACAAGACAATACCTATTGGTCAAATGAAATATTTGAGCAGAGAAGAAAAAAACCGCGTCTTTGTGTAGATCCAAGAGAAGACGAGAACGATCAAGATCAATTAACCCCACAGGATGTAGACAGCATGAGTTTATGTGAAGTGAAAGAAAAACTAAAAGAAATGAAAATAAAAACAAAACTACGAAAGCTTGACAAATTGAAGGAACTTTTAAAAAGCACCATTTTGGGTGCTGCATGCACCTAAGTACAAGTACAAGTGTACAACTATATTTTAAAGTGTCTCGGCACTACATGCTCGTCTTGAGAAATGAATTTTAGCTTTCTCAATGGGCATTCTCTTTGCTTGAATCAGTTCTCCATTTTGAACAATGTAACGTTTTGGTGACCACAATAATAGAGGTTTTATTTTAATTGGAAAGTTTATTGCTCTGCCCTCGCCATTGCTATCAAGGTAATACCACCATGTTTCCTGTAGATTCAAATTGCAAAACTCATGTTTCTCATACAATTTATAACCAAGATGTTCAGATTGAACTCCCTTTCCTTTCCAAAGCCATCTTTGTAAATCAAGGTCAATCTGAGCATCTACAGGAGTAGCAGATTTCGCTTTAAGAGCCCTTGCTATGGCATCATAAAAACTTCTACTAGCTTGCTCAATTCTGCCTTGATCTGGCTTTGATGGATTTTCATAGCTCCTAAAAATGCATGAAGAGAAAAAGACAACATACATTACTGAACGCAAGCATTTTGCTACATGAATTAATGCACTAGTACAGTGTAATCATGTATTATTGAATGGTAAACAACATCAAAATTAGAGAACTTGTTATCGAAAAACATTAAAGTTGTGTCTGTGCTGACAATTTTACATGCAAACAGCATTGGATCATCCATGTTGAAATAATTGCTGTTTGTGTTTTAAAAGTTTTCTGTGATTTATAAAATCAAAATACATTAGGTGCACCTTGTAAGCAACATAAGAAATAGTTGCTTAAAGAACTTTTTTTTAAGGCTATGTTACACGATGCAATTTTCTTTGCCACTTGCATTGCAATTCTGGAGTAGATGCATGTTATGTATAAGTACTTTCTGAGAAGAACTAAATGCATTTTTGGCAGTATCGTATTTAAATAAACCAGTACGTACCGTAAAAGCGCTGGATTCAAATGATCGTAGGGCTCCCAACTTGATGCAGGCAAAGGCCATCCAGACCACTTTACCAAATAATGCCAAGTCTTTAAAATAGATTTAAAAGTATGCCTATCTTTAGCCCGTCAACATACATTTTAATGAATTTATACAACAGTAGAAGACCTACATTATGAAATGCAAATTAGAAATGGATAAAATTTAGCATAAATAAACTTACATGATCAATTTGCTTTCGAGAAATAAGTCTATCAACTGGAAAAAACTTTCCTTTTGGCTTCTTTCCGCTTTCATACATAACTTCCGACGATAAATTGTTCAAATTTACATAATCAACTGGATTAGCTCTTCGTGCGGCGGACGCCATTTTGAAATGAGAATAAGGAGGCCTGGGGATCGAAAGGGATAATAACCAGTATAGACTTAAGGGATGTATCGGGATTTAAATGTCCGCGATTTCTAGCGATGTATTCAATTCTTTACCTCCTGAGTTAAAAATCGTTGAAAATTATTTACCTAATGTTATAAAAAAAAGCTTAAAACCTTTTTTCTTCAATTAAAAAATGAAGTAGACAATATTAATAAATTTAGCTGTATCGTATGCAAGCATATCATTTGTTGCCAATGTTTCTTGCGATGAAATCTTTTACATTACCTCCGAGGGCCATTGGGAAGAATACCTTAAGGTAACAGTGTAAATCCCTCATGAAATAAATTATATATATATATTATATATTATATATATATATATATATATATATATATATATATATATATATATATATTTATTTATCACATACTTGTGCCTTTATCAGGGCGATAACAGGGTGACAAAAAAACGATGTCCTCACTGATATCGCTTTTTGTCCCACATTTAACAGATTCGCCTTTGTTTAATAAGTCAAAAGAAGCCCTTAAAGCCAAACAAAAAGAGCTCAAAAGCTTTGGGAAAGGAAGCAAACCAAATGCAGCCCGTTCGCTTACTGATCAAGAAGTTGATTTACTGTATGAGAGTGGTGAATTTGGTACCCACAGTGCCCATACACTTGTCAACATGCTTTGGTGGAATAACACTACTCAGTTTGGTTAGCGAGGTTGCCGAGAAAATCGAGATCTTTGCTGGGGAGACGTAAACCTTAGAAAGGATTCTGCTGGCGTCGAGTTTCTTGAATACACTGAGCGCCAGACAAAAACAAGATCTGGAGAGAATCCCCTGGACTTACGGAAAGTTAAACCCACCATGTGGCCATGTTCTGATCTAAAGCGTGATCCCATTGCAGCCTACAAGAGGTTTGCTGAGGAACGTCCGCCAAAAGCTTGTGGCCCAGATTTCCCATTTTACCTTGGCATTGATCATAACAGAAATCCCAAATACTGGTTCACAACACAACCAATGAGCAGAAACACAATCAACAACTTGATGAAAACAATGTGTATGAATGCTGGAATAATTGATGAAGAGCACAAACTCAGTAATCACTCAGCAGGTAAAACAATGGTTAAGAAATTGAAGGAAAACCAAATTCCTGATACCAATATTATACAGGTACAATATTTAATATTTTGGTGTTTTATCAGTGTACTAACAACCCAAAGTTTGAGCCCATCCATATCCCAAATTATATAAATATATAGCATTTATGTTGTTCATGCACTGAGAAACTACTAATATCTCTCTCCAATTAAAAAAGATATATTACTGAGTTACTATAGTAAAAAAACTAAGTGAAGTTATCATATTTAAGGTGACTTGTCATAAGAATTTGATGAGTCTGAACACATATGATGAGCTTTCAAATAATTGCATGAGAAGAATGAGTGGTATACTTTCTGGTGGTGAAAACAAAAAAGCAACCGGCCCTATTTCTCGCAATAGTGGTGTATCAGGTCTTCTGCCAGGTTCTACTATTTCTGGTGGGACCTTTAACATCACTGTTAATGCCTGTCAGTCATCTACATTGTCACCAACGTGGTCCTCGACAACCAACATTCAAGCAGCAAAGCGAAAAAGAGTGATACTTGAATCGGATTCAGAGGATGATTGACTTTACACGATAAGTTTGTTTTTAATTTGTTAATTTAAGTACTATCTGACAGTAATCTATTCCAACTGCAACCATTCTTTCATAGGCTTACAGGAGATGAGTTATGGGAAATGCGAGCCCGTAAGCCAAGGAATAACAGAGGCGACGTACCAGTCGTTTTGGGGGGGATCGGGTGGGGTAAAAGACAAACTACTCCGCTTTAGAACTCATTGTAAATGAGATTTATTATATGTAATAAACAAGTTTAATAATAACACCTTCACACAAAATTACTCAATATCACATGTCCCTCTTAATAATTGCCAAACTATGGCCTTACCCCCTTAAATCGACCACGCTGCACCCGAGAGCGTCTCGTTTAACAAACTGACCCAGAGTAGGCGTACACTCTGTCTTTTATATCCTATGTTACGCATGGTTGCACTTAGAATAGTAATCTATTCCAACTGCAACCATTCCTCCATAGGCTTACAGGAGATGAGTTATGGGAAATGCAAGCCCTGTCGCCTGACTACTAACTAGAATTGCCACCCATAGCTACACTTCACCCCAAAACCAAAATCCCTTGTATATCAACCTATCCAATCTACCATACTCCCGAAACGTTTCACCCAAAACTTAACCCCATATTACAACCATAACCCCCCCCCCAAAACTCTTGTTCCAAGTCCAAAAGCAGTCCAAAAATGTCAAATCATGCTGGGACTAAACCAATTGAGTTGTTGCACTCGTTGAATACCGCGGGATACCATGAACGCGGACGGTCTAGGGCCAACAAAGGATACGGACAAACCCTGTCAATCACACAATTGGACATCGGGCCTCGAGTGGGGTGCATTGTAAAAGGCCTGTTCCCTAGTAAGTTTTTGACGTTTTGAAGTGGAAACACCCTGAAGGATCAAAAAGAAGGCCGGAGTTGAAACAGATTCGAATCCGAGGCCTAAATTGCGAGTTCGCCCACCCTATTGCCGACCCCAGACAACCCCTTTCGAGGCATACGAGGCTGTAGTAAGCCCGCGCCTAGGTTCAGCACTGGGTGTGAATCACAGAAAGGAAAGCTCTGTTCTCGTAAGATATGTCAAATGCTCTCTGAGTCATAAATGACCTAACAACATACGATGAGATAATTAAGTTTTATTGGTACAAGTTAATATGGAGTACAATGCAAAGAACATGTATGTCAATATTCAATCAAACTATGCGTTCGTAGAATTTCGCCTAGGGCAATGACGTTGAAAATGGCCAGTTTGGTCGCAGTTAAAACACACGACTGTTGCAGGACTTGCAGAATTACTGCCACGACCAGAACGCCAAACAAAAAATTATTTGGCCACAACCAAAACATGCTTACATAGCACGATTACTATTTGGCCACAACTAAAACTAGTTCACATGGTGCCAATTCTTTAACCCCAATCAATACTTATCATATAGTAGAATTATTCTTTGGCTACAACCAACACTAATTCTCATACATAGTGCAATAATTCTTTGGCCACAACCAGTACTATTTCCCATAGTGCAATAATTCTTTGGCCACAACCAATACTAGTTCACATAGTGCGAGTATTCTTTAGCCACAACCAGTACTACTTCACATACTGCGATTATTCTTTGGTCACAACCAATGCTAGTTCACATAGTGCGATTATTCTTTGGCTACAACCAATACTAATGCTCATGCATAGTGCGATTATTCTTTGGCCACAACCAATACTAGTTTACATAGTGCGATTATTCTTTGGCCACAACCAATACTAATGCTTATGCATAGTGCAGTAATTCTTTGGCCACAACCAACACTAGTTCACATAGTGCGATAATTCTTTGGCCACAACAAACACTAGTTAACATAGTGCGATAATTCTTTGGCCACAACCAACACTAGTTCACATAGTGCGATAATTCTTTGGCCAAAACCAATACTTGTTCACATAGTGCGATAATTCTTTGGCCACAACCAATACTAGTGCTCATGCATAGTGCAATAATTCTTTGGCCACAACCAACACTAGTTCACATAGTGCAATAATTCTTTGGCCACAACCAATACTTCTTCACTTAGCACGATAATAGGGACCTTAGGCATGTACACGACGACGACGCGGCTGAAATTCTCCTTTAAATAAATGCTATAGCAAAGTTGTTGTTGTATATTATTAATTGTACAGATTTAGTGAGCATAAGGCGTTAAGAACATTGTGTTTATGTTTAAGGACAATTCTATAGGGCCTGATTCGAGATAGGGCTCGTTGGGTCCTAAAATGCACCCGTTCTAGGCAAGACGTAAAAAACCATGTTTTCCCGTGGTAAACAGAACGAAGACGACGTCTAAAACCTATCATGGGTCTTTAATTATTCATTTCTTTTCAATCACCCATTGTATTGATAGCCGTCGTCGTCGCGTTCGCGTCCTACATGCTTAAGGTCGCTAATATTCTTTAGCCCCAATTAATACTTGTTTACATAACACAATTATTAATTGGCCCCTCCCAATTGCGATTTTCTCATGTGAAACATGCGAGACACTATTAAAACCCGATAACACAATTAAGAACTAAGAAGTAAAACAAACGCGTAAACAATTAAATGCCGTTATACAGGGTGAGTCAGAAAAAAGTCCCCTCTATTGAAATCAAGCCTTTGTTAGAATCTGATTGCCTTAATATTATGATAAACCGAATTGAAAGCAACACGCTTTATTTGAATGCCTCAACCTAATAACTATGCTATTTACACACTACTGCGTTGATCATGCATTCAAATCAACAAAGGCTTCATTTCAATAGGGGGGACTTTTTTTGACTCACCCTGTACAACCCTTATCAGGGGCACTACAAAGTATAACCAGAAGAAAGACGCATATAATTATTTTGATATATACAACGGCATAAGATAACGCAACGTGGCGCTAGGAAAAAACTTAATAAGTGAAGGAAATGTAGGTTCGGCCAAGGTAAAACCTACGGTTTAATAATCGGAAAGCGAGCCAGAATGAGAAGCACAAGGGCCACTAGAGTAATTGCCAGATTAAATTTAGCAATCAAGGAGATCCCCGAAGCGACATAAACCATGAAACAACTACAATCATGGAAATAATATAGGTAGACTTTGCGTTGGACACGCTACATGACCACAGTAATTGTTAAAAATGTTGATTTAACGGTCAATAGCTGCTCCCCCTTCCCCCTTGAACAATGTTGGTAGGTGTGTGATATCACATTGGGATGTCTTTTCAATCAACATGTGTGCTAGGGGGAAGGGGGGAGCAGCTATTGACCGTTAAATCAACATTTTTAACAATTACTGTGGTCAGTAGCGTGTCCAACGCAAAGTCTACCTATATTATTTCCATGATTGTAGTTGTTTTCATGGTTTATGTCGCTTCGGGGATCTCCTTGATTGCTAAATTTAATCTGGCAATTACTCTAGTGCCCTTGTGCTTCTCATTCTGGCTCGCTTTCCGATTATTAAACCGTAGGTTTACCTTGGCCGAACCTACATTTCCTTCACTTATTAAGTTTTTCCTAGCGCCACGTTGCGTTATCTTATGCCGTTGTATATATCAAAATAATTATATGCGTCTTTCTTCTGGTTATACTTTGTAGTGCCCCTGATAAGGGTTGTACAGGGTGAGTCAAAAAAAAGTCCCCCTATTGAAATGAAGCCTTTGTTGATTTGAATGCATGATCAACGCAGTAGTGTGTAAATAGCATAGTTATTAGGTTGAGGCATTCAAATAAAGCGTGTTGCTTTCAATTCGGTTTATCATAATATTAAGGCAATCAGATTCTAACAAAGGCTTGATTTCAATAGAGGGGACTTTTTTCTGACTCACCCTGTATAACGGCATTTAATTGTTTACGCGTTTGTTTTACTTCTTAGTTCTTAATTGTGTTATCGGGTTTTAATAGTGTCTCGCATGTTTCACATGAGAAAATCGCAATTGGGAGGGGCCAATAATAATGTGTTATGTAAACAAGTATTAATTGGGGCTAAAGAATATTAGCGACCTTAAGCATGTAGGACGCGAACGCGACGACGACGGCTATCAATACAATGGGTGATTGAAAAGAAATGAATAATTAAAGACCCATGATAGGTTTTAGACGTCGTCTTCGTTCTGTTTACCACGGGAAACATGGTTTTTTACGTCTTGCCTAGAACGGGTGCATTTAGGACCCAACGAGCCCTATCTCGAATCAGGCCCTATAGAATTGTCCTTAAACATAAACACAATGTTCTTAACGCCTTATGCTCACTAAATCTGTACAATAATAAACAACAACAACTTTGCTATAGCATTTATTTAAAGGAGAATTTCAGCCGCGTCGTCGTCGTGTACATGCCTAAGGTCCCTATTATCGTGCTAAGTGAAGAATATTGGTTGTGGCCAAAGAATTATTGCACTATGTGAACTAGTGTTGTTGTGGCCAAAGAAATTGCACTATGCATGAGCACTAGTATTGGTTGTGGCCAAAGAATTATCGCACTATGTGAACAAGTATTGGTTTTGGCCAAAGAATTATCGCACTATGTGAACTAGTGTTGGTTGTGGCCAAGAATTATCGCACTATGTTAACTAGTGTTTGTTGTGGCCAAAGAATTATCGCACTATGTGAACTAGTGTTGGTTGTGGCCAAAGAATTACTGCACTATGCATAAGCATTAGTATTGGTTGTGGCCAAAGAATAATCGCACTATGTAAACTAGTATTGGTTGTGGCCAAAGAATAATCGCACTATGCATGAGCATTAGTATTGGTTGTAGCCAAAGAATAATCGCACTATGTGAACTAGCATTGGTTGTGACCAAAGAATAATCGCAGTATGTGAAGTAGTACTGGTTGTGGCTAAAGAATACTCGCACTATGTGAACTAGTATTGGTTGTGGCCAAAGATTATTGCACTATGGGAAATAGTACTGGTTGTGGCCAAAGAATTATTGCACTATGTATGAGAATTAGTGTTGGTTGTAGCCAAAGAATAATTCTACTATAGATAAGTATTGATTGGGGTTAAAGAATTGGCACCATGTGAACTAGTTTTAGTTGTGGCCAAATAGTAATCGTGCTATGTAAGCATGTTTTGGTTGTGGCCAAATAATTTTTGTTTGGCGTTCTGGTCGTGGCAGTAATTCTGCAAGTCCTGCAACAGTCGTGTGTTTTAACTGCGACCAAACTGGCCATTTTCAACGTCATTGCCCTAGGCGAAATTCTACGAACGCATAGTTTGATTGAATATTGACATACATGTTCTTTGCATTGTACTCCATATTAACTTGTACCAATAAAACTTAATTATCTCATCGTATGTTGTTAGGTCATTTATGACTCAGAGAGCATTTGACATATCTTACGAGAACAGAGCTTTCCTTTCTGTGATTCACACCCAGTGCTGAACCTAGGCGCGGCTTACTACAGCCTCGTATGCCTCGAAAGGGGTTGTCTGGGTCGGCAATAGGGTGGGCGAACTCGCAATTTAGGCCTCGGATTCGAATCTGTTTCAACTCCGGCCTTCTTTTTGATCCTTCAGGGTGTTTCCACTTCAAAACGTCAAAAACTTACTAGGGAACAGGCCTTTTACAATGCACCCCACTCGAGGCCCGATGTCCAATTGTGTGATTGACAGGGTTTGTCCGTATCCTTTGTTGGCCCTAGACCGTCCGCGTTCATGGTATCCCGCGGTATTCAACGAGTGCAACAACTCAATTGGTTTAGTCCCAGCATGACTGTTTTGACATTTTTTGGACTGCTTTTGGACTTGGAACAAGAGTTTTGGGGGGGGGGTTATGGTTGTAATATGGGGTTAAGTTTTGGGTGAAACGTTTCGGGAGTATGGTAGATTGGATAGGTTGATATACAAGGGATTTTGGTTTTGGGTGAAGTGTAGCTATGGGTGGCAATTCTAGTTAGTAGTCAGGCGACAGGGCTTGCATTTCCCATAACTCATCTCCTGTAAGCCTATGGAGGAATGGTTGCAGTTGGAATAGATTACTATTCTAAGTGCAACCATGCGTAACATAGGATATAAAACACAGAGTGTACGCCTACTCTGGGTCAGTTTGTTAAACGAGACGCTCTCGGGTGCAGCGTGGTAGATTTAAAGGGGGAAGGCCATAGTTTGGCAATTATGAAAGGGGACATGTGATTTGAGTAATTTCATGTAAAGATGTTATTATTAAACTTGTTTATTAAATATATAATCTCATTTACAATGTGTTCTAAAGCGGAGTAGTTTGTCTTTTACCCCACCCGATCCCCCCCAAACAACTGGTACATTGCCTCCGTTATTCCTTGGCTTACGGGCTCGCATTTCCCATAACTCATCTCCTGTAAGCATATCGAAGAATGGTTGCAGTTTGAATAGATTACTGTCAGATAGTACTTAAATTAACAAATTAAAACAAACTTATCGTGTAAAGTCAATCATCCTCTGAATCCGATCAAGTATCACTCTTTTTCGCTTTGCTGCTTGAATGTTGGTTGTCGAGGACCACGTTGGTGACAATGTAGATGACTGACAGGCATTAACAGTGATGTTAAAGGTCCCACCAGAAATAGTAGAACCTGGAGAAGACCTGATACACCACTATTGCGAGAAATAGGGCCGGTTGCTTTTTGTTTCACCACCAGAAAGTATACCACTCATTCTTCTCATGCAATTATTGAAAGCTCATCATATGTGTTCAGACTCATCAAATTCTATGACAAGTCACCTTAAATATGATAACTTCACTTAGTT